>NW_026623395.1:24344-179468 GCF_030028575.1 Malurus melanocephalus
ATTAGGGATAAGTGCCATTGTTTCCATGTTTCTTCCAGAGCATGAGCTGTTTCCAATTATTGAAATAAAATTTTTGACAGGCTATACCTTTCGATACTTTTTTCTTGCCAGAAATCCTCTTGTGTACGCTTGTATTGTGACAGCAGCCACATGGATGAGCTGGCAGAGTCTACGGACSAGGTAACCCCGACAGTATTTCTGAATAACTATAGCTGCCCACGTTTGCTTCAGATTTCTTGCAGTTATAGCTTGCCTTAATTCAAAAGACAATAAAATTTATTTAGGTTACAGTGGATTTGTCATGTTCATTGCTTTGGCCAGTCAAATTACATATACACACAAAAAAAAAGAGAAGATATCAAAACCAGACATCTTCTATCAGAAATATAGCTTATTCTTCACCCAAAGTGAAAGAGAGGGAGTTGTCTACATTTTCTGAGATCTGTCCATGAGCATTTGCTATGATGGTCTCTTTATGGAAACCTCCAAGCCTACACAGAGTCATCTCTCAGTCTGCTTGTGAGTGACTGGTGCACTTTCTTTGCAATAATTTGTCCACACTGATTCACAAACCCGTGATTTATTCTCTGGCTCTGCAGCTCAGCAGAAAGCCCCAGAAAACCAGTGGGTCATACATTATCAGCTACGGACTGAGCTTACAGAGAGACAGGCCCCTTGGGAATCTGGCAGACAACACTGGAAACCTGCTGGAGTATTTTTCTCATTTCAGCTGAATAACTTGAACACTTCAAAGTTCAAAATTACAATCAAGAGGAAACAGAAATACAACCTGAATTGCTCTTTGATAAAAACTACATTTTGGGCATTAAGTGGACCCAAGAGCTCATGGATGAGCAGGAGTACCTGACGGTGCGTTGCCCACGGAAGTATTGCTGCACCGTGAGCGCAGCTTTGCGCGTGCTCAGGAACCTTTTCCGCTGCAGCCAGCCCCGGACACGCTTCTGGATCACGATGCACGCGTGTCTCAGCTTGTCTGATCGAAGCTTTTCTAAGTAAGCAACCTGTCCTGCTCTGAAAAAAATTTTTGTTCTCCCAAACTGGTATTGATTAGGATCCTGGAAAAAGAAAACAATAGGTATATTAAGTGTTTTTAGTTTATTTTGTAGACCAGACATTCTCTTCCTCTTTTAAACTGACACTTCAGGCAAGTTCTTCTTCAAGACATGATCTACCTTAAATAGGAAYATCCTCTCTGCCTTCTTTGCAGGTAGGAGTGTGTAGTGGGGAAAAATCCACTTAGCAGGAAAGACACAGGAGTATACAATATCAAYAAAGCCTGGGAAGTTGTTTACCCTAGAATACAAACCTTGGATCCATGATTTGAAAAATGCAAAKTTTTATAAACTACCTTGATGCTGATATGCCCTTCTGTGGGAAAGAATAACAAGGATTTACTCCTAATTTTAAAACAAGGCTTAAATTTCCTGTTTAAAATTTCTTTACAGACACTAGAAATTGCAGCCCCAAAGGCCGACCTTTTGAGAAAACTGTGGAAGAAACTGAAAGGGAAACTGCTTTGCAGAGCTCTGGTGCATATTTACTCATGATCTAAAATTAAAGGGAGACTCTGGACTTATCATCAAGGCCTTAAAAGCAACCTCWTCATGCCCTCCTACAAGTCTGGTTCCATGGGCTCAGCACTCCCTTTTGATGCACATTTCTAGCCTTGAACCAGTGAGCTGAGCAAAAACTCGGGGTGAGGCTGYTTTTGAGCTCCAGCTCTTGCCCTTGGCCTGTGCTGCAGCTACCCAGCAAGAGTGTCTGTGTTTGGTGTCACAGATCCCTGACCCTGAACTCCATCCTGACAGTCTGGGACCAGCCTCACCACCACCTGGTCATCCAACAAACAGGAGCAACGTGCAAAAGGCACATTTTTAGAACAGCTCTCCAATATCCTCCATTCCACCACCARAATCCCTCTTGTGCTTGTAATACTTGACAAATGCACACCATTTAATCTTTACTGATTTATAAATATGGAATAYCTTCCATTTTGCAAGTGACATTATGAAGCATAGAGCAGTTAAATTCTCTGTCTATGGCCACATTGTGACTGTGTTGTTGACTCACAAGCCTGTGCAGAGCACAGTAAATCAGGAAAAAAGGTAATAATGTAAACACCTTTGCCATCTGAGGAGAGACACTACTCTTGGGAAAGAGATCTTTCATTACTAACAGATGCTGTAATACATCTGCTGGCTGGTGCAGACAAACCAACCTGGATCAGCCGCTGCAAAACRATCTTGCAGATCTGTTTCTTGTCATTTATGGAGAGCTCCTGCTGTGTCATAAGGATGCTGTAACGGCTGAAAAACTCAATGTAAGTCCACCTGCAAAATTAGAAGTTAACAAATTAAATTAATTTAACTGACAACTAAGTATTTTTTGGCAAAGGGAGGCCCAYTGCTATCCCTACCTGGATGGGTAGCTCTGTGCACTAATACGAATCGTTTCCAATACACCACATGCTCGCAGCTGCTGAGTAACTCTTTTTGAATCAAACCTAAAAAAAAAAAAAGCAGTGTTATACTTTTCATTTCTGCTGGGTTTGGCATGCTGTAATAATTCAAAMCATTCTACCAGCTGGATTTGTATTTTTGCTCATAGGACACAAAGCTACCTGCTTATGTAGTGTCTTACTCCGTATCACATATAAATAAAAAAAAAAACAAAGCAAAACTATCTGGATTTCTGTTCCTTTCTCAAAACCAAAGGAAGACTCTATTTATTTCTCTCATGAAAATTCCTTTTCYTTTCAGTATTGACTGTGAACTTCATAGCAGCAAAAGGTAAAGAATAGTTCCAGTCTCAACACAAAATGTGCGCAGAAATAAACCCCCTTAGCAGTCCATTAGGAAGACACTCTCTGGGCATTCTTTAGCTCATTCAATATGAATAAACCATTAATTTACCTGGGTTCAAAATTACGAGCACAAGGTATGGAAAGGCCCTTTCCAATTCTGGACTCAGAGCACATCGCCAGTGTCAGTTCAGTACCAGCCACAAGATGCCTGTGGCTGWTGATGACTCCACTGTTCTTTCAGAAGCTCATGGGACACTCTTCTAGTCTAATTCTGACATATTTTCACATTACCCAAGCTATTTCTGCCCTCATTGCAGACTCATGAYAGGTCACTGCAGTGATAGTGAAGTAGTATCATCAGTAACATGTTTTGCATGGGAAGATTTTTGTCTGGCTACAAGAAAATGAACTGACATACTTAAAAGATTTAATTTATAATCAAAGTTGGCCTCATCCCTCCTACTCATCTAGGATAAAAGCTTTAATTTTGTTTGTCAGTGCACTGCCTTCCAGCTGGAARCTGTAAAACTGAAACCAGAGTGCTTCCACAGGTCTGCCCACAGGAGACCAAGAGCTGCATCAAAGGTAACTCCTACTCACARGTTAGTGGTTATCAGTCTGGTCATAGGAAATACGAAAATTATCTGCCACATATGATTGTATTAAAACATTAAAACTATGKGAAATTTGGGGAAAAATCTGGGGCTGTGTTCAACACTGTTCATAGCTTTTCTGACTTATAAAGCTCTTTTAAATATTTCTGTAAATAACAGGGAAGTTCACAAAGAAAATGGCAGAGGTTTTTATTCTCAGAAAACTGAGAAACAGAAATTGGAGTTAACCCATATTGTATAAGGGCAAACACACCCATACAAAATATTCATCAACTTAAACCAAAGGTGGACAACTTCTACCCTAAAAATGTTCTGACAAATATGYATGCACTAGTATCTAACTTGAAAAATATTAGGTTAAAGAATTTTTAAGGTAACAATAATGATACTTAATTCTTTTATTTTTGTAGGAAGACAATACATTTTTGAAAATTCAGCTATCTGGAAAGGAGAAATATGTTGTGTATGGGAAGTTTCTCGAGAATAAGAACTCAGCTTGCTCACACATTGCTGCAGTGAAAAAGAAAGTCACAGTCCACCACCACCACCACTACCAGACTTACTCAAAAGGCAACTTGTCATCGTTTGGCTTTATGCATCTCACATAATGAGGAGTGGTTGCATTGAGAGTCGCCATGAGTAAAGACAAAGAGTTCCGGAACTGGAAAATATCAGACAGAATAGTTTTGCTAATGAAACATTTCCCGTAAAAAGTCAAATCTTAGTCTTTAAATTCTTTGTTAGGTTTTGACTGACCAAAACCAAAAGCTGTTCTTGGTGTTTAGATYTTAAATGCAGGACATTGAAGAGTCTGGCTGTACCCAACAGCCACCTATGTAAAAATACATCTACTTATATCCAGACCTGGAGCACTGCCCTGTGGCTGTGGCTGTCCTGAAAACTGGACAGTCCCCATGAACAGCAACAGAATCCAGTCTCAGGCTGCCCAGTACTTCCCAGAAAGTACAAACACCAGGGAATAGCAGGTTTGTGCAGTACCTTACTGCCAACAGTTGTTCGGAGCTGTTTGTTGGGTGATTTCAGAACAGGTCTGGCAGATTTGACGTTTATAGTTGAACTGAAAGGTGAACTGGACACTGGACTGTCTTGGAAAAAATTGGCACACAGATGAAACTAAAAGTGTGGTGAAAGAACCAGAGTCAAACACTGTGTAACTGCAGCAACATTTAACTCAAAAATTACATTTACTGTACATACAATGTAAACCCCTTAATACTCAGATCAGGTATTGCAGGACTTGGAAAAGTGTATTTAAGCCACAAACAACAACTGAAGAAAGAGTTGCAATGATTCTGAGTCTGTTGTGAAGCATTTACACAATTCACACACAAAACTCAACAGCTCTGAAGGCAGCCTGTAAAGCTATTTCAATATAAGCAAATATGGACATAAACACAGAGCAGACCTAAAAATAAGACCACTTCAGGCCGTATTTTCCTAACATGCAATTTAAATTAAGAATATGTTTTCAGGACAGATGAAGTCAGCTTATTAAGAGTAATCCTGAGGTCTCAAGGCTGCAGACTTCAAAGGAACAGGGCCYTCGAGCAGAGGGAAGTGGCAGGCACACATCAGACACCTGACGTTTTCCTTGCCCTGGCATTCTCTTAATCTCTTTTGAAGAATAAACAAAGGCAGTTGTTAATGATAAACCACCTATCAAAGCTGCATGTAATGACTACAGAAAAAAAAAAAGAGTTTTTCAGTTACAAGCATTACAAAATGCTCTTCAAGGGAGATATTTAAAAAAAGCCAAACCAACATAACTAGCAAAGTAAATGCACACAGATGAAGAAGCCAAACACTGTGTTTTTTTCATCTTGTATATTATTTTATGTTAAAAATATACTCTTGTATAGCAGTAATAAAAATTAAGACTAAAATAAAAAATAAATAATTAACAAAATTATTTTATTCAATCTATTAAAAAAAATTAAATCAGAACAAATATTTTAAAATCAGGTTTGAATTAAATCAGCTATTCAGAAAATTAATCATCTGTTTGTTCACAAACCTTGCTCTCTTTCAGGATTTCAATCAATACTTCGTGTACTGTATCTCTGTTTTTTTCCAGAAATCCTTCACATTTATATTCTACCTGTGCAAACAGGTGAAACCATTAACTTTTCAGCAACAGATAAACAGTTGGAGAAACAACAATTTTTACTCTCTCAGCTGTGGTGGCCAAGAGCTCTTTATTAAACGTGATGGCTGAAACTCTGCTTTTCCCAATTCCATTATCTTAATATTCCACACATGCATACTGCAAATTGAGCAGCAGGACAAACTGCCAGAATCTAACTATCAGCTGCAATTTCCTTCTGCCTTCATTGGGAATTTCTTTTCTCCTTCCTTCAKTATTCTATGATTTCAAATCAAAACACCAAAAAGGAATACTACATCTGAAATMTAAATAACTGAGACTAAACTACAACTGTAACTGTTCCATTTATACATTCTATTATTTTTCTGCTTTTTTATCTTGATGATTTAGTTTTATACTCTCAAATTAATTATTTTAAGCACTTCTTACATTTAAATATAGACACTATTACCAATACATAAATAGCATTATGTATTGAAGATCGATTTTATACAAGTTCCAAACAAGTGTGGTTAATATTTCCTATTTCCTATGTTTGTTTCTTTTCTGAATGAGCTACTGCAAGAAACATGGGGAAACAATACTGAATTGTTTACACTCTACCTTATCAGCAAAGTGTTGAATGATGAAAGAAGTGTTTGACATCCTGGGCTTTTCAAAGAGTGCGTTTTTATTGACGAAATTATTATACAGCTTTTGAAGCCAGTTTTCATCTTTTCCATGAGGCAACTGTAAAAATGAGAAGGGCAATCTCTTTAACAAACTCAGCTGGGCTGTTAGGAGCAGCAAAGCTGCTGACTGTCAATAAATACTCGGCATAAAACACCTTCAGTAAATTTTGAGGCCTGATAATCTGGGTCTGTCCCTTCACACTCACTAGTGGCTCCCTGTAGCCAATGATTTAGGACAATGGTTGTATTAATCCACAGATTTTTGTAACAAAATTAGTGATTTGCGGAATAACTTAAAAAATATTCTTGGAAAAGACCCCTGGACACCAAGTAGTCCAAATTCCTGCTTGGAGCAGGACTACCAGCAGCAAATTGCTGTTTGAACCCAAATCCAGAAAGTGTAAAGGGATGAGGATACCACTGCCCTTCTGCTTCAGCTGTTCTGGTACTGCACTGTCCCTACAGAGATCAGATCCAGCTGCTGGGTTACTTCTAGACAAGAATCCAGTTTTAGGTTCTTAACTCCATAAAAGGAAAATAGACTAAGCAATTTACAATCAAAATTGCCAAATAYAGGGCAAACATTCATGTTCCTCTTATAAGGAAAATGTTCTATTTCCCATTGAAAAGGGCAAAATATGGATTACAASCCCCACKTGTAAAAATCTGTATGTTTTTTCTRTGAGCTCTAAATGCAAGAATGATTAAATTACCAAGCATTCTTCATCCAGAAGTTCTAAAATTCCCATTTTAGCTTCAATAAGGTCAATGACAGGCTGGTTGTCATAAAAGTCTATTAAAGTCCATGGGATATCTTCCTTCATATATTCTTCTTGTTCAAGTTTAAAGACATGCTGGATTTGCAAAAATTATGAAAATACAAGAAGGTTACAATTAAGGAAAAAAATAAATACAGTGTGTGCATGTGCAYAGTTGCTRTATACATAAGATAGAAAATAAATTRTATTTTGGAGTATATTACATGTCTGTCTGTAAGAAAATAAACTTGTAAGTTTTTATTTATATATAACTGTGTTTACATGTAAAAATAAAATATTTTCATTTATCACTGGATAGTCATTATGGAGACATATCTATTACTAAAGCACGAATAACATTTACTTATATCCATCCTGAAGCAAAATAAGATAAAGAACTGTAACAAAAAAAAGAACATACCAGGTTAAATTGCTGCTGTAGTTTYTCATTAGCATAATTGATACAAAATTGTTCAAAACTGTTCACATCAAATGTTTCAAACCTGAAACACAATTCAAATAAGAAAAATAAATTCTTTGACATCAAAATCAAATGGCAGCATCCCTGAAACGCTTTGGAACTATCCTAACATTTCTAAGACAATTAACTRACCATAAGACYAASRAAKATGTTAAGGAATTYTAAAACTTCTMTARAAGCTCATGYTACCAGACATAACAAAGCTAAAAACTCCAGAGTTAAATCTAAAAGTATCTTATCAGAAGTTAAATTTAAACCTCATTCACAAAAAATTTTGGTATTTATAGTAGCTGAGCGTTTCCACAAATCTGGATGGTAAAGAACTAAAGTGGCCATTACCTCAATAAAACAAGCCCCTCCAAATTCATTACCAGCACAAAAAAAAAGTGCCTCTTTTATCTACTCCAAAAAGGCATTTTGTTTCCAGAGACATTCTTACCCATAAATATCCARAACACCAATGAAAGTATGTTGCTTGCCAGGGTACTGCAGAGCTTGGTTAATTCTTTCCACAATGAAGTCAAATAAATGAGAGTAGATYTTCTTTGCCAGGGCATCCCTGGCGTTGACAGCCTGAGCCCTTGTCATTGGCTTGATCACSGTCTCTGAGGTGGTGACAATCTTTCGGTGGCACAGCCACCGGGCCATTTTGTCACAGTTTAAATCCAGAAGCTCACAGAATATATTGAGATGTTTATCTTCCATCTTGGAAAAGACACATCAATATTATTAGGTTACATTTAATACTTTAACTGTTGTCTAGACAGTGAAATCCTTGCACTGCTGACAGAAAATTAGGATTTTTGTTTTTAGATAGGCAARGGGCTGGGCTTACTTCTTTGTCTGGCAAAATAGCAAGATGAGCTAAAGAAAATAACAGTGGATAGAATTCCTGATAAAAGAGAAAAATTTGGACTGCATGAGATTCTTTCAGTGTCCTAACTCAAAGCAAGTGACTATAGTCTGTGTTTAGGAGTTCTTGCTTCTCAGGCTTGCACAGCTTGCTTGGACACCTGAGCGGCTTTGACTAGTCTCTGCTTCCTGTGTCCTGCAAAGAGCCCCAAAATGGCTTATCCAACTGATCCACAGCTGCTGGAAATGGGCTACTCTCAGCCACATTCTGCCTTTTGTTAAGACTTCCTGAACTTGGGCACAGAATTGCATCTGTGTGAACCCTGGCTGGGAATCCACACAGATGGAGCTGGAGAAATCCATCAGGTTTAGTAGAGCAGATTTAATGCTGCTCTGAGCCCCAGATTTGAGAGAAWCTCCTGCTAAAGAACACCTGGCATAAAATGGAACAGAAAATGTTGGTATCTGAATGAGCTACTTCCTTACACTGATGGACGATCTGTCATCTCCAACAGCTGCTATTTCCACATTGCCCAAGTGCAGGATTGCCGCCAGCATTTTGAAAACATCCATCTGAAAATCCCCCTCCAGACCTAGAAAAACATTCCTTGATTATTTGAAATGCGCAGAAGCAGTGCAGTTAATTAAAGCAGAACAAGGCTGGATTACTTGCTTTGTTGTGCAGCCAAGATTTGCACAGCATCTCCGCAGAGTTCCATGCAAACCCCTGGTTCTGCCAATTTTCTGCCTGTCTGACCTCATGACAGATTAGGCCTAAGTTCCTGTCCCACCCCAAGTACCAGYTCAACTTTGATTTAGCTTTTACAGAGGCCATCCAAGGGCAAAGAACCTTCTAATTCCACTTCTGTCATAGCACCTTAGGGCCAAGGAGACTCCAGCCCTCAGTAATTCCAACCAGTAACAATTAACACCAATTGCTAATTGCTCCTGCCCAGTACTTCAAAATCACACCAACACCACMACGGACAAACCATGAAATAAACTATTTCGGTAATTACTACTAACRCTTTGGATATTTCAGAAACAATCCACCTCTGTCCACTTCAGAAAAAAAGAATCTATTGAAAATGTGTCCCCAAGAATTTACCTAGTAAGGCAAACGTCTTCTGAGTCTCCACCATATTTGCTCTGTCGTCAACTCCTTCTATTACAGTGCTGCCACCCATTCGTGTGTAGTTAAACTCTTCYGCACTTCCTGTAGATAAGAAGCAAATCTTGCAATTCTGCAAAAATTAGGGACTGGGCATAGTTGCTTGTCAAGACTTTAGTAACACCAAAAAATTAAAGATGCTGTCAGATGACAGTGTTTCAGAAATGAGCTGGAGCTCCTCTTTTTCTGAGGGAAATCTGTGTGCCCGATTCAGTTAAGCTGACACAAATTATTATTCGTAATTCCTGAAAATCTGACACTCCATCTAATAAACAATTAGGAATGGAGACTGAGTACACTTTTASCTACAGTCTGCTTCTCCCAGCTTCTCTGCAGATAAATGAAGCAAGTCCCTAAACTGTCATGGCATCTGTCACTCCAGAAAGTACGAGAATAAGACTTTCAAAGACACTCAGGTACTTAACCATGCACTATTTGAGTTACTAGGGATTTGCTACCAAGTTCAAAACCAGCAGGACTAACAGCTGAGTGACTTAAAAATGCAGGCCCTGTTTTAGGGCTGTAAGATTTATGCTGTAATGCACTAAACATCCCAGCACTTGAAAACCAAGCCTTAAAATGCTGCACTGCAAAAGRGAAGTGTTTTTTTGAGACCTACCCAATTTAAGATGTTCATATTCAGGTTGCATAGCAGATGCACACAACTGATAAAATATATGGTAGTTCCTTTCATTCTCTGACTGTAAAACAAAGCAAGGAGTAGCATCACAGAAAGAAAAAAAAAAACAAAACATCAAAATGAACAGAGAAATATTTGATATTCAACACTATTGTAAAGTGATAATGACAACTGAAAGCTAAATTGTGATGCAACACAGTTTAGCAAWGAAATTGCTTATTATTAAAATAGCTCATCCTAGACTTTAGCAAGAGCTTTGAAAGTGAYACATTCAAGTGTACTTTATTTCCATTGCCAATATGCTGAGTTCTTTCCCCAAGGATGTTAATAATTTCTACAGCTTGAACAACCATCTATTAATAAGACAACAACAAAAAACTCTGTAGGAGTGTCAGCTGAAACACTGSCCTGTGGGAACTCAAAAAACTCTCCATTTCCAAACCATCCTGCAGGCACAAGATATAGAGAAGTGTTTTTCAGCGTACTYAAACTGTTACAACACTACTAAAAAAGAAACCTTTGTAAAACCAGTTTTATTAAATTAAATGCCTTCTTTAGTATATTATYACAATTATGCCATGACACTGTAAGGAGTCACATGAAATAAGTTCTGGCCTTATGAATTTCCAGCCAGTTTTTTACTGAGACTCTCTCTGCCCTGTACATGCTGTTCCTTTCCAGATACAACTGGCATTTGTTCATGCTGTAACCAAAAGTTACCAATTTCTCAAATATTTCTTGCACTTATCTCAGGGAATTGTCCCAGAGAAGCATCCTTCACTTGACATAAGGAAGAACATGGAATAAAATAACTTCTTAYAAATAATATTAGCTCTTGTTAAAAATGAAATCAAATGCTGATTAGACACATTATTCAGAACATCATATAGTATTTTCTACATAAAACTAGTATAGGGCATTAGCAGCTATATTGGCATTGGCTATTTTACACTTTATTTTACCCACCTGAAAAACAACTCTGGATTTCTCAAGCAGATATGTTCTCATGTTAGCACCAATGATTTGGTAATTCTGATCAAAACTGATTTCAGTGTATTTTCCAAATCGACTGCTGTTATCATTCCGTGTTGTTTTTGCATTGCCCACAGCCTACAAAAATTATAAACTTTTACAATTTCATTTCTTTGCATCTCTCATAAGAGTAACATTGTCAAAACTTGAGCCAACTACAAGTTTCTAAAATCAAAAGTGCTCAGGGACCAATCTCAGCACTGAGCTGTGCTACTTAAATTTTGAGGCCCAAAACTGAAGACAAGCCTAACGTCAAACAGTAAAATGCTACATAAGCTGAAAATTAGACAACGTATGTTCTTCCATCATCAGGATGCAACCAATAAAAACAAACAACTTGTTCAATATTGTTATACCATCATCTAATTAGGTGATCAAAAAACACTCTAGAGGCAAACTAGCACCTCCAAAGGGCCATTGGTAAATCAGACAGGACTGGGGTGTTCCTGATGCCAACCACCTCTTTCCATCAGTAACATTCAGAGGCTGAACTCCTAATTTAGATATCTAACTCAGACAGATAAAGATTTCAAACAAAACTTCCCAGCAGCTCTCAGAATTCTTTCCTTGATGAGTACAGACTTGACAGACACTCCSCAAAACTTACCTCGGTTATTGGATTGGATGCCAATACTTTATCCTCCACATGAGCATTGCTGCTTGACTTACTCACAGTGGCAAAATACCTCATAGTATACCTTGCAGACACAGTCTTTCCAGCTCCTGATTCTCCACTGACTATAATAGACTGGTTTTTGTTATTTCTAAAACCAAATAATCAGAGAGTTTATATCAGACATGTCTGAAGTGCATGTATAAATGTAGGAATCACACATATGAAACAATGTTTGAAATTACAGCTGTGCCCAACTCTCAAGTATCAGTTCCACCTTTCATCTATTTTTCTCTTACAGATGTAATCTCCAGGTTGATTCATTGCTATTCACTGAGCTAAGTCAGTGTTCTACCTGTCAAAAAGAATGTGAACAGTGACGAGTTCTACAAATTCCTCAGCTGGTTAAGGAAGTCCTCCTCCTGTGGTTAAGCCATGTGTTCAAAGGCATTCTTAACAGCCAGTGGCACATACAGGGTTAAATTAAAWGGCAATTAACACTCCAAGAGTTATTTATGGACATGAAATAACATACTGAACCTTGCCATTTGCTTGTACGCTTCT
The DNA here is from genome assembly GCF_030028575.1 of Malurus melanocephalus. Classification (NCBI taxonomy): domain Eukaryota; kingdom Metazoa; phylum Chordata; class Aves; order Passeriformes; family Maluridae; genus Malurus; species Malurus melanocephalus. The sequence goes on from NW_026623395.1 coordinate 36,690, forward strand.
TCAGCCACAGCGAAGATGTGTGGGTCCATGTCRCCCATGTTCTGCCCACTGTACGCATGGATAATGGCATCTCCGTATATTGGCAACTGCTTGTAGGGGTTTATTGCAACCAAAATTATTCCTACAATCAAGTGCACAAAACAAAAACAAAAATTAGTYGTGTGAAATGCCGGGTTTTGGCAGCAACAGTTAAAATAATACAAAGYAGCAACATTTTCTAAGTAGAAGATGCTGACAAACAAACAAGTCTATACTACATAAAGCCAGTTTACATGAGCTAAAATACACTTCAGGAAAACATTACACASATCATATTGCAAACTGAACCAATATTAATACCTTTAAAGATTTTTAAAAAACTCTTCATTTTACTTTGCTTACCACTGTACGTGTAGATAAGCCTAGACTCCACAAAACGAATTTTCAGATTGTGTAGAACAGCTGGTTCGTGGAGATAACTGAGTGCAGTGAGATCATTTTCACCAACAAGTATGTCAGGATTCCGTAGGGGTGGCAAAGCAGCCGGATCAACAGGGTAATTCAGTTCCTGTCAGGAAAAGTTACTTGAAATATCATAAAGTGCATTCTGTTTGCATAAACAGAAATTCATCTTCTACCTTTACATGAAGTTAGAGAGTTGATGGAGCCCTGTCTGATTTTCTATTTCATTGATTCTGTACACCCCACTGAACTTGGAGGACTTAAAGCTGTTCGTTGTTCATGAAAAAGAAAGCCTCATTATATATTGAAATCTGTAAAATGGAAAACTTGTTTAGCTCTCCAAACACATGCACATTTCAAGTACAGAGGAGAATAATAGATTAGCTGCAACTGAATGAAAATAAAGACCTGGTCAGAACTCAAGTCAGCTCTGTAACTATCCTTACTTGCAACCCTTCTCTTTTCTTTACAGAAAATTTAAAACTTGCTTCTGTTTCTTTCAACAAATCCATTGAAGCATACCTTTAATAATTATCTTTATGGATCAGGAATGCAGAAATACAGAAATGCTTTCAAAGTATTAAATTTGTAAAGAACTTGGATACTAAAATTAACAGATCTTACGTAAAGCCACAAAAAAAAGCAACAGCTGGCTCTGTGAGAGAGAACTCTGCCTGCCTTGCACTTCTGATTTGCTTCAACTTAAGCTGAATTTCTGGGCTTGTTTCAAAAGCGATCCTTGAGGGATGCTCTCCATACTAACATGATACAGACAGTGGAATTGCAYTCCCCACATTTTTGGGTAGCAGATGTGTACTGTACAAATTTCAATATGATAAAAAAAAAGGAAATATCTATGTGTTATTTAGATCACRTAATGGTGAGTGATCTTTCTACACAAACATAACTCAGCAAACCCCACAACARTTCAGGCTTTTCTTCTTACAGTTCCATCTTCTAACTGCACATGGAGAAAACGGTCTCCAGTTTGGTAGTTTTTTGTGATTTCTGCAGATTGCCAAACTTCTTCATTATCAGGGATCCAAACCCTGTTGTACTGCAACAGAAAAACAAGACAATAGTTAGCTTAGCTACTACCATAATACCAGACTAGTATAAAAAAACACCTTTGAAACATCAAGTGCAACCAAAAAGCTGAACTGGATACTGGGACTTTAGAGGATTATTTTTAGCTCTATATAGTGGAACAGATTTTTGTGGTTTTGTTATTTCTAATGAAAGTACAAAAAAAGAAAAGCAGATTCTGATTTCAGACWTGCATATTCTGCTCCTGTTGAGTGCAGAGTCTGCAGGACAACTGAAGGGAGAGACCTGGTTTCTAGGAGATTCCAAATAAGCAAATGCCAGYGAAAGCATCTCATTTATCAGAATTCAGACCATCACTTCCCTGAATTCAAGTATAGGACACTGGACTCAGGATGCATTTTGCCACAGGCACATTGTTATACCCAAGAGTTCCCTTCTGCACATTTCCCTTTCTTTTAATGGGACTGAAGTGCAACCTCCAAACATCTTTCCCTGCTCTAGGACAAACTTCAAAGACTACTAGGAAGGTTTCTTTCTTTACAAGCAATCAGCTTACTCAGTTTAGCTGCATCCCAGCACGGTATCTCTAACCTTCTGAAGCATAAATATTTGAAGAAAATATTTGAATGTAAGTTATGCTCTTGCAGCCATTTAGCTCTCTTATGCTGAAGTTAAAATGCTGAAGCAAAAGCAACTTCTTTAAATGCTCTGCCTATAGGAAACAGCATTCCTTAAAAGGATATAACACAGCTGGAAACCTCAGCTGGTAGGGAATTACTTGTGTGGAGTAGGGAATTATTGAGGTGTCCTTCTCATCCTGACAGCGTTTGACAAAGCAACATCATCAGTCCCTACTTACACAAGAACTGGGATGTTTACTCCTTCAGCATCTTTCTGTTTTGATAGGCAGAACCATTCCTTYAATCCCCTCTCCCCAGCTGTATTCATGCTCAGTTGAAACGAGCTGTTTAAATAAACCTGTGAGAACTGCTGCAGCTGCTTACTTGAAAAATTAACATTAGTCATGATTTCATGGAGTTTTAGCAGACCCACAAAAACCTTTGAGACTTGTATTCCTTCTCATCTTGGTGCTGCAACTGTTGGTTTTGGCACAAATAACTTTTCTCCTCTCTGATTTGGAAGAAGCCTTGGATGCTCCAGTAGATCCTCAAAACGGGAGGYTCTCTGCCCCAAGAACCCCACTGAACCACGGTGGGTGCCTACAAACTGCAGTGTACAGCTGCAGCTTCTTTAACTCTGATCCCCAAGGATCAGCACTGAACAATTCAGGGTAAGAGGGACAGCACAAGAAYGTCCTGTGAGTTAGGCTGTGCTGCTCCCTGACTTCTCCAGTTGWGTTTTCAGCATCCTGAGGGCCAACACTGACGCTTCCAGTGAGCCACAGGCCAACCTGCTGCCCATCAGGGCATGAGCATCCACCAAAACATCCTTGCTGGTGCTTTCAGCAGGATGGCATTTTTTCACACAATATCCAAAATCACAAAGGTATTTTCTCAACAACCCCAAACCACTATAATAGTAATGTATTCACCTCTCTGACAAAGGGGACAAAAGCCCAGCTCCACAAGCATCTATTTAATGGCCACACRAAAGACACAGCTAAATTAGCTTTACTTTTCAGTTTTCCATGTGTATCTAACTATAAACTGTTATTAGGATCATTACTACGCTGTGCTGATCTCCTGGCTTACAAAAAGTGCTTTTTAAATTGAATTCTTTGTTTGCTGTTATTCTMTGTGAGTTAGAATATCACCACCAAAGAGCCTCTGGGGCACACAGTTCGTTCCCATGTAAGAAAATGAACTGCGCTAGGTGAAGGACGAGAAAGAGAGGRGGAAGAACGTGATAAAAGCACTGATTCTTCAGCAAAGGGTTGCAGGAGCCTCCACTGGCAAATGCAGCCAGCCGACAGAGTTGGCTGTCTCCAAACCCTGCCTCGCAGGTAAACAGACGGGAGTTTGCTCATTTCCGCGTCAGGTTACACCCGCACTCCTTCCCCCTCCACCTGCCTGACATTATTCCTGAGAAAACTGCCTTTCCTTCTTCCAGCAGCTCCGAGCGTGGCAGCAGCACCAGGACCCACCGGCCCCGCAGCACCGGGCTCAGTGGGAGCAGCTGCTGGGGCGAGAGACAMAGGCTTATAAATCACCAACATACCCATGGTGGTTTTGTTATTTAAAGCTAAGCGAACAAAGGATACGTCACAACATTCCGGTGACTACAAGAGAAGYGAGAAAAGTTGTGCAAAAGTTTCAGCAGGCGCATTGAGGAGGAAGAATGTTCGTTTCAGGGRCAAGCTCTGCCCACACACGTTCAAYATTGACCCAACAGAAAGCGCGGCGCTCCGAGCCCGAGYGCCGGGAAGGGCAGTAAAACTTTTTCATCACGTTGCCTAATCGCTGGCTGGAGCAGCGGGACCTGTTCCGAGGGGCTCAGAAAAGGAGGGTTTCCCTCAAGAAGAAGCATCTCGCCCCGGTGCCCTGTGGTGTGTGCCCGCCGTCGCACCCCGCCATGTCCCCCACAGGCGGCTCCGCGCTGTGACCACCGCCCGCGGCCCCCTCCCTCAGCCCCAAATATCCAAAATAACTCAGCTCTCTCACCTGCGTGTAGAGCTCGGCCAGCGCCATCGGAGCACGGACGAGGTGGTGTCACAGGAGCCCGCCCCAGGTTCCGCAGGTGGCCGCGGTCCGGCCCGGCCCCCGCCCCGGGGCGTGGGGAACGGCCCTGCCCCGCTCCTCGCTCCCCGCCCGGCCCCGGCCCCGCTCCGGCCCCAGCCCCGGCCCTGCTCCGGCCCCAGCCCCGCTCCCCGCCCGACCTCGGCCCCAGTGACTGCAGAGCCCGGCCCTGGCCCTGCTCCCCGTCCCGCTCCTTGCCCGGCCCCGGCCCCGGCCCCACTCCCCGCTCGGCCCCGGCCCTCTCCCGGCTCCGGCCCCTCTCAGGGCCGTGTTATCAGGCCGCGGAGGGCAGCAGGGTCCCAGCTCTGCCAGTTACCGCCCTGGCACAGCGGGCATCTGGGATACACCTCCAGCTGCCACAGGGATTCCAGGGGAGCAGTCCTGACCCAGCGGAGAAAACCAACAGGAACATTAATCACCTCCTTAAAAAGCACTGTAAAGGAGTTTCTACAACAAACTCGCGATAAGATAAAAATTAACAACTCTGAATTAAAGCACTATCAGGTACTGCATTTAAATATCCTTAATGAGGAAGATTTGAATAACTACCGTGCCAGTTTTTGACAGGTTTGGCACAAGAAGCTTTCATGGCACATGAGGTAATGTTTTAGTGAAATAACTGAAATTTTATCTCAGGAACAGTTAATATTAGGTGACTATATATCTGAACAGAAATGGGTTACGCCGARCAAAGTATTTTCCCATAAGCACGGTGGTTTATGGCACACTACTGCTATCTGGGTGTGTATTTACACATCCTCAGATTTTAACCAACTCCCTTGACAGTCAACACCAAGCCTGCCATGGAGGCAGAGGGAACCCTGTGACCATCTGGGGTCTGTGCCAGCACAGCTCATGAGCCACCAACCAACCAACCAACCAACCAACCAGCCAACCAACCAAAAAAATCTGAAACAAATTGTACAGTTGTACTTTTATTTGGACATTTTCCAGTGATAGCTATTAGGCTACAGTTTTTATGATGCATACGTTTACTAAGTACAACATCAGACACTACAACAGATCAGAGCTCATGTAATTCTGACAATGTTTTGTTTTTCATCTATGTACTGTAGTGGCATCAAGTGAAAACCTATKTTTAAAGGCTTTTACTTATCACATGAAGTATCAGCATCTTAAAAAACCCAAGTGTTTACTCATAGTTTTAGTATGGTATTTGAAATGTGTTCAGTTTAAATCACAAATTACATATAGACCTTCAAGATTGCAATTGCTGGTGTTTCCAAGTTGGGWACAAATGTTGCTGGATATCAATCCACTTTCAACAATGAAGTTGATGCTACTTTTTCCTGTGATGGAATAGATTAATCTCATTTAATGGACTTAAGCACTTYTATGATCCATCCCAGTCTGAAGTGTGAGAAGCAATTTTTCAAAATTTGGATAGAAGACTGTGTCCTAAGCATCAGAATAAAATGATCACTGGAATAAAAATACACCAAACTGAATGAGGTAATTATTGTGCAAAATCTGTAGAATAACTGTATATATTTCTAAGGGGTCATTGACAAGTATTTCTCCAGCATCTGATAAAATCTATCATCTCAATAGATAATAAATTAAAATATAAAAGATATGTCCACATTAAAAGAGCATAACAATGATTCAAAGGAAAAAAGGACGTTTTGAAAATAATTCTGCATTATATTCCATGGTTRAAGAGATTTTAGTTCTAAGGTGAAAGTTCTATTATACACTCACTAAAATTTTACTTCTGAAAAGTGCATGTAAAATACTGCCATGTAAAATGTTAGATGAATTACCAACTACATACCTATTCCAACTCAAAAATATTTTCCTTTAAAACATGTCAAGCAGCATATACTTTTAATGTGATATAAATTCCTGTCGAACCACTGAGTTTAAGGATGAAACCTATAAATTACTAAACACTACCTTTTTAAGGAAACGATACAATAAGGCTTTTTACAGGTAAACAAACTTAAAAAATAAACAAAAATACATTTAGGCATACATTTTAAACACTAACRCTTAAATAGTGGATACATTTCCTGATCTACAGTATGAACATACTGTAATGCCAATTGTTTGTTTTTCAATAGGAGAAAAAAAATTGGTAGGTCAGCATGTTCTTGTGTGTTTTCTTTCCTAACCTTGTTACTGGATGCAAAGGCTTTGCCATTACATTCTCACAAGTACAATACCCCTGACAGTCTGAAAACRACCTTACACCTTATTTGGAGCCACTTCACAGTAGCCAGAGTTTCAGAAATCAAGTAATATTTGAAAAAGGAGTGTTTGGTTTATGATGCAGAGGAAAACAATCTAAGTCATTTAGCAAAGATCATTCAGGACTTTTCCACAATGCAGGATTAGGTTCTTGGAAGTAAAGGCATGATCAATCAAATGTAATATGGGCCATTGGAATATGACAGGAGCATCTTAAAATGATACTAAGTTTATTGTCCTTACTTCCAGTTTTAGCAACCATACAAACAGCTTATCTGCYTCTCAAGTAAAACCAAACTAAAATGTTTCAGTCTGCTTAACAGCAAATCTTTTCTCTGTGAATTTGCAGGCAAACAGAGGAGCACCAAATAGTCTAATAGTGTACCTCTAGGTTTTTTATCAATACTGTAAAATAAATTAATGTTAACACTAAGATGCAGGTTATTATAATACATTAAAAATATTGCACAGTGCAACTGAGCAATGTGTGTGGCTTTATTTTTACATGTATACTTGAGCCATACACCACAGAATTGGAACCTTAAGCAAGGCTTCCACACTTATGCCTCACATTGTGAAATGTGAATTTTACATAGCTGATCCAAGATGTGTGAGACAGAAAAAACTTTCCAGTAAAATGTGCAATATCCAAAATAACTCAGTTTCTCATTATGCACTCTGGATTTCCAACTATTAAACCAGCATGAGTCATAGTCAAGTGAAAGCATCACAGTCAAACTCTACTTAACTTTCCTGTTAGTCAGCCTTTCTAAGAATAAGAGCCTTGGGCTACTGCAGAAATATTCTGTTCAAGTTTTTCCTCTCATATTCCAGTGTGAAAGAAGACTTTTTTTCTGGGTTTTTTTTTAATGGCAAAAAAACGAAAGTGATTATACTCAAAATTCCCATTGTCATCTCTGGGGGTCTGCAAAGAACACTGTTAGACAGACTCTATAACCTAAATAAATACTAAARTAATTACTGACTTCTGATCATTTGCTTCAAGATTCTGTATTTTTAGCTAACTACTTTTAAAAATAACTAAACATATAATTTCCAGTGTGCTACTTGTGCTTAGTTACCATTTTCCTCTACAGGTGTTACTTGATACAATGTGCAAAAATCCACTTAAAATAACAGACCGCAACAGACTGTAAATAAGGTTGACCAGAAAAAATGAAGTATCTTATTTTTAGTGCTTAGTATGATACTGTCGTACATTTAAAACAACAGAATATGCAGCAGCGATTTAGTTTGCTCAGTAAACCACAGTTCTAACAAATCAACACCTAAGTTAGAGCATATAGTGAGCTATAAGACTTATCACTACAGTTTATGTYAAACTGACATAAATGAGAAAGTGGTTTAAGAAATAATTTTATATATTGCCAGTTTGTGTTTTTCCATTCCAGTTTTTACAAATTAAATGTAACAGGCTCCCACAYGACTGTGTATTCTACTACAAAATGCCTCACTTTCAAGTCTTCCATGTCCAGGACTGTGACTGTCCCCATTGGTCCCTGCCTATGAGAAGATTACATATAGATTTTAATTTACACTATTTAAATACATTRCTAAAGATCTAAAAATGTCTCTAGACAGCTGAAGACACAATTTTTGTCCAAGCCTGATTTCCATACTCTGCAAATGTATGAAYCAGTGATGTCCTCATAAATGCAATGACCGAGCACAAATGCACATCTTTCTAGGAGCCTTCAGCCTGTGGTGCTGCTGTGCAGTTTCCCAGCTACCTTAACTACACATCTGGGCTTTTGTWGGCTTTTGTTGGGAAAACGTGGGTTTAGTGCTTCACTATGTTTGAACAGGTACAGGTATCAGGCAACCACTTCTTCATCTAACACTGACGGGACATCCTCAGAATCAGACACGAGATATGAAGCCCAGACCCAAGCTGGCTGGGATCTGAATGGTTTCTAGAGCCAGAGAGGATGGATTAAATGGAAAAGTAACAGGAAAGATGTGTTTAGCATCCATGAGCAACTGAGGAGAGTCCTTCCGGTCTCGCAGACGCACCTGCAAAGATAAGAAAGGGATGACATCAGCACTGAGCACCTGACTGACAATAATCACCTTGCAAAGATGATCTGTGCTTACAGACACGTGTGTGTGTGCAAACACACTCCACACCAACCTGAGCCAGCACATTTACAACAGTTGTGCCATTAAACTGTAGTTACTTTTAGCAGCTTTGGTTCTACACATCTCCCCTTACTATGCAATCTGAACATACTTGAATTCCTTGCAAAAGGAAGATTTTGCCCAGTACCTGGTAACTGTCTTTTCAGTAAGTGGAATTACAGTTTTATCTCAGTTCTACCTTCCCAATCTCCCTTATCCTGCTATAATGAAATTCCATTTCAAACAGTCTAGAAAGTCCATGCTTGTTTCTTTTAATTTGCTCCACTGGCTGCTTCTCTTTAGAGTTTTCAAAACTTYTCATTTTCACCAATATATACAAAAACAGAGGGAGTAAATTAAGGACTTTGATATGGATACAGGCCTCAGTTTTCAAAGCACAGAACTTCCCATGCAGACACAGGTCTGAGTAAAGTGAATTTGCATAYCTGAGTCTTACTGCTTGAAAAGCTGTCATGCAAGTGTGTTTACATACAGAAAGATGGATAAGCACAAAAAACCTCTCACCTTCTGAAAACCTCATACATACTGACAGGGAAACTAACACTTCCATGTAAGTCTGAAGGCAGTAACTTGTGATTGCTTAAAATTTTAAGGCTGACATCACCTTTTACCACACAGTTAAACAATGATGGCCCAAAACCATAGTTTAATTCATATTCCTGAGTGTACTTCAGGATACAAGCTATTTTGGCTGCTCAGAGATTCTTAGAAACAGTCAAATGGTTTTTGGGGAAAAGATAGAGACATACCTGTATTGTACGTATAAATGACACCAAGACTCTCTCTTCAAACTCATTAACTGGAGTATACAAATTCAGAACTTTTACAATCTGTGAAGAAAAMCAACCAACAACCACCTTAGGATCGTGTTACTGATCAATCAACAGATTCATCCATGGTTACTAATAACATAATTTTAAAATTCTATTTAAAACAGAAAATTATTTACAAGTATCTGTTATTTTTTATTTTATTGATTCATACAGAACTCCATCACTTGCTCAATGTTATGTTGCTATGTTATATGACTGCCTTGTTCAGAACATATGGTCTTTGGTGGTAGAAACTTTAAACTTCTACAAATGTGTGGAAAATACTAAATGATGGGAAAATCACATGAGAAGAACTGATCGTACTGCTACCCACCCCCAGAAACCTGATGTATTGCTCAGCCTAATTTTGATGCTGTAATTATGAACTCCTGTTGTCATAACCTTCTGTAGTCTTACAACTTCACTGTTTTTCAAGACAAGCTATTTTTTAAAAAATAGGGCTAAAACCACCAAAGGAAACAATTGCATCACAAAGACTGTAAATAATAATATGGGTTAGACTTGTAAAACCTAATAAAAATTCTCTTTGTTTTATTACCATTCCCTTCTTTAAGAAATCAAATCACTTAAAAACACTTACAGCTCACRGAATTCTAACTTCTTATTCAGTAGAAAACTAAGTGATTTCCCAGTAATGTGAATTACTAAATCAAAATGGCTGTATCAATGCAACTGCTAGTGCTGACACAACTGTGAAAGAAATGAAGAAATGTCTTCCTGTTCCAGGTGAGAATTGTTCAGTAAGCACCAATAAATGGATACCACAGGGTCCATTTAGACCTGTACAAGCTCCATGCAAATATAGCAYGGTTTGAAAAAAACATGCAACATATCTGTACAAAATGGAAGCTATCCTAAATAGGAGTCTGTTTACTGAGCTCCACTGGTTCAGCCTTTGAGGCTAATGGGTACAGTAACTTAATACTTCGGTTTGCAGACTCACAGACAACAGCTCTGTCTGAATTGTCCATTAACTTGGCTGGATACCAACTCTGATGACAGAGAGATCATGTCCCAGGCAGAGCTGTCTGGAGCACAGAGATGTCTTTGAATGAAGACTTTTCTCTAARGATTTCCACAAACTGAGAGACTGTGTCCATAACTGCACCCTGCACAATCCATTGAGCTTCCTCCCATTTATTCAAAACTAATCTCCAACATCAGACTCAAAAGGATCTGGTCCTTTTTTCACCCCTCCAACTCAATCTGTTTTAGCTGTACTAATGCAAACTTAAATAGGAAATCATGTGCAACTGCAGCACAGACAGGGATAGCAAACAGCAACAGAGCAGAGAGCTGCTCAGGAGGGASAGCACAATGAGAATTTGCTCACCTGGGCAGTAGTCAGTGCATTACACATTGAACAAATGGCTTCTGCATCTTCATCAGTTTTCTTTTTTACTTGCAGCAACTGTGCAGCCTGGATGAGGGGTTCCAGGGTTTCTTTAGCCCCACTATTCATCAAGTTTTTATCACGTAGCCATTCTTCCAGTTGACTCACATTGTACCTGTACAAAGAKRTAAGAGTATYAAGAACATTAATGCCTGGTTATGGMTAGAYGGAAAACATGTGCAATTTCTCTTTCCCAGTGCTCCTTCTTTGTGTTTATGTGTTTTTCTTCCTTGTTATTTTGTCTTCACACTGTTTTCTTCTAATTAAGGCAGGAATTTTGACTTTCATAATAATTAGAAACTATGGTCTAAGATTTCCACTAAATAGTTTTCCCCATTTATTTCTGTTCCTATTAATGGCATGAATGTAATAAGTACAAGAAGAAATGCAAATGAGATTTCTGTCCATGTTAAAGTACAGTGAGGCTTTGTGAGGTAACTTGAGGGACTGGAATGCCCAGGCTAAATTTTGTGACATATAAGAAGAATCCACTGGACAACTCATGAGAAAAGCAGGAGATGATTCAGATGGCTTTACCTCACGATGCAGCAAACTAGCATGGACAAAGAGGTATCCACTGCACCAYCAGTGTACACAAAAACCCAGCAGGAACGTTTGCTATTGTTCTCCAAAAGCTGAGGAAGCAATTACTCACATTTCACCTACAGTTCTGATTCCCACTTGACAATGAAACACTTTTTTGGTTTGCTTCTACCACATCTCCTTGATAATCAGGTAGGATTTGGCCTAACTSAACCAAGCTCTTTTAACTGAATTTCACCAAATGAGTTTAACAGCATTTGCACCTGCTTGTATGTAGAAAATAAATATTCCAGATGTACCTGCAGCTCCATCAAAATGATGTCCAGCAGGATTTCCAGCAGTGCATTCAAGGAAAGTGCAACAAGCTCTCTCACCTTATCTGCATTCCTTTGCTCCAGGAGCACATGTCCTTGCGCAGGAGGAGGTTATTGAGCGTCACGGCCCCGATGATGTAGAACATCTGCTTGACAACCTGTTTGATGAGCTCGGGATCCATCCCGTGCTGACACATGACCGAGTGGAAGGAGTTCAGCTGCCGAACGATGGAGTCCAAGGTGTAGGTTCCTTCATCAGCGATGCTGGATGTTCTCTTCCGCAGCCCCGTTGGCTTCACCCCTGAGACTCCTTGGATGGTCTCATGCTCCAGCATTCCTGAAACTGCATTGGATCCACARTGTTATTGGGATGACTGAAAACTGCTGATACACAAGCATATTGTGCAAGACAGCAAAGCACAGAGAGCAGGCTGGGCTTTCTGCTAGCCACAGTTTACGACGACTTCCAGAAACTGTGTTCTGCAAAATCTAAAAGTTTAAGGGGGTTTTACAAAGATTCCAGTATGTGTGGTTGAAAGGACAGTCTGACTCTAGCTCAGGAAAGTTACTTTTTTCCTTCGAGAGTCTGCAAATCGAGAGCTGCTCCATTCTTCTAAATGCTGTGACTGGAAAGCTTCATGAAAATTTCTGCAGGTATATTGTCTGAATAGAAAATGAAGTGTTCTTAAGGAAAAGAAAAAGCCCTCCCTGAATGTTAGCTTTATCACTGCTTGTGATTTAATCCCCCACTGCTGTCCATAATAACAACTAAATATTTTTCTCCATAGTAATTTCAACTAAGAGTTCTTGTGTGATTAGAGTGTAATTTTTCCAGGGAATATTTCCCAACAGACAGGGCAACAAATACCAGATTTTCCTGACAGCTTCTTGCTGCAAATGCTTGATTTATGACAAGCATGAATAAGGYATATAATTCATTCTGGCACTGCCAGAAGAAACATTTAAGTCACAGTTTAATGTTTCCTCTAATTCAACCTGTCCAGGACAGTCCTTGTCMTCTATGAACAGAGTACCACAAGAACTATTAATGAAACTCTACTGTTCAGGAAGAAATACAGATACATCTACTACCACCMTCACGATTTTCRTTTTGCTATTGTGTTGTGAAAATAAGGAATTCAACTTTGCCTTACCAATCATWGGTTGCAGAATATTTTCCAACACTCGGACGAGCTGTTGGTAGATCTGAATAGCCAAGTCACTCAGTACTTGTCTGTATTCAGCTAAATCAAAATTAGTGAGGCAGTGTTCATTCTGGCGTGGYGTATTATGCTTCATAAACCCCTGAATTCAAAAATGAACAGAAATTAATGCTTCAGTGGAGTACAAAACTATTACACAAACACAGTATTTGCATTTTCTTTCATGCACCTGACAAACAMTACTTCTAAAATAAGYCACAGCCTCTTAAAATTATAGTTTGGATTTCTTCTGATTGTGACTAAYRCCAGGATTTGCTTTTCAACTGTGATGCTCACAGCATCTGCTTCCTTAAGTCAAAATGTCAGGTCTGTGACACARGAACAAACTCTGCCAGCTTTCTGGCAGGCAAGACCCTTCCCCTCCACTGCAGTGTGGGCATTCTCACCTGGTCAGTGATGGCCAAAAGCTCAGTTAAGTTTGAAGGAGGCCTCAGATATWTCACAGCCTCCAAACATAAACTGGTCATACTAGGCAATATTATGGTTGAAAGGTTCAATACGGCCCCTTTGACAGGGAGTGCAGTGAATCATTGCTAGAACTATAATGGTAGCAGCCAGATTCTCCTGCTTAATCTGGGGATTGACACTTTGGGGAGCCCAATGTCCTTCAGACTCCAGGCCCCCAGCCTGCAATAAAGGGAWGTTGATTCTAATCTTATATTGCCATGCTTTCCACTGATGCCATCACCATCATTCCAAAAGGTGCAGTGTGACTAGATTTTGGGATATGACTGGATTAGTTTAAGAGCAGCGCTGACAATGGTAGTGGAGAGCAAGAGAAACCAGAGCAAGAACACTGCTTACCTCTTCTCCACTGTACTGCTTCAAACAGTGCAAAAATCGGCAGGTGTTCGACAGCCAGAAGGACACCGTTTCAAAGTCATCTCCTCTTTTCTGAAGATAAAACAAACAAGTTCAGCAAAGACTGGTAGGAGAAATAAAATAATAAAATGCTAGATCAACAACTACAGAATTAAGACACTTCCCAGTAGCTCCTCATTCTGATGCTTTGCAAAACTTTGTGTATTTCAGTAATGTGCCAGAAAAGCAACAATTTTGGCAAAATGCCATTAAACACCCTCCCCGTTTTCCTTAGTGTTTTTTAAGAATTTGATTTCCTCCACAGATCTGATCTTTCTGTATTTCACAGACCTATCCTAATTGCTCTGTGCAGAAATCAAAGGGCAATSTGACTGAATTCCCAAAATACCCAGTGACTCTTGTGAAGAGCCCAGCAGAGAAGACTGGAATGATACAGAGGCAGCAGGAGGAGCTGGGAATAATTCAGTTTTGATGAAAGCCACTTACATCATAACCATTTTGGCACCCTGATATAGAAAATCAAACAAAACAACAAACCCTTCTCAGCAAAGAACACAGGATCCAGTATATGCTGAGTAGAACCACAGCTCCATAGTGTGCACTTCTTTCACTTAAAAATATTCAAAAATTCCTGTGGAGATCTAAGCTCCTGCAGGATTGTTTATTAAGTATTTTTTTCAAAACTTGTAGCTTGATTAAAGACTTGGCTTTTGACAYATCTCTCTCATTTAAAAAMKAAAAAACCATGTAAGCATAAAACATATTTAAGTCTTAGTAATGCCTTCAAGATACACCTGCCCTGAACTCTCACAGCCATCTCATTGCAAAGACTTTGGGTAGCAACATATTATCATCAGTGTGTATTATCATACAATCTGTAGGTAGAACAAATGAGGGAATCTGTTAACCAAAACTGCAAATGAAACTGTTTAATTAAGCACTCTGGAGAAGATTAACAAAGACTCACTCTGCAAACTTTGACTACATYYAAAATTTATAAGCTGAGCTTCAGASAAGGGAGAATATTCAAAACAAAAAGAAGGTAGTTCCTTTCCCACTGGTTCAATGCATCACTGGTACTATTTGGATAAAATGCCAACAATGTAATTTGTTGGTTTTTTAACTCAACTCTTGCGACTTTAGTGGGAGTTCACTGATCACAAATGTGGAGCCAACTTATCAAAAGCCTTTTCCTCATTCTTCTAACACAAAWCCAAAAGCAGATTTTAAATTAACATTTTTTTCTAAACCAAGCAGACTAACCTTCAACACTTTTTTGATGCCATTGATAGTGGAAGTCAACAAYGACCGCACTTTCTGGTCATCATTAAGGTAATCTGCATGGCGCACACACATGAACAAAATATATGCTGGTAGTCCTGGAATCAGGTTGACAGCTACCCCACGTGGTTTCAGCTCTTGGGAAAAACAAACACACATTGTCTTGTTCAGTGTCAAATCATCGGAAGATGTTACATGAGATAATTGCAGCCTCTCCAGTTAACAGCAAACACACACACACACACATATACATATATATAGACATATGTATGGCCACTGAAAACTGACAGCAAAACTAAGTGCCACTTTCTTGGTAAAGAATAGAATAAGAAAACATAACTGCCTGCTAAAAAATATGTAGGCATGTTAATATGTACTCTACTCAGCACGAAGGATAATCAGGTTACAACAGATTTTTAGGAATTGTAGATAAACTGAATACTGTCAAAACCAAAATAAGCWATTCATTTCCTAATGCAAATTCTGTGCTCTTATTCATTTTTCAGAGTGTATGGGAGCAGAGAGGGCCACAAAGGAGAAAGAAGCTTACCTAAAATAAGATTCTTSACGAGTTTTTGTTCATCCTCCTTCTTATATTCCAGCATCCCTTGGAAGTCCTTCTCTTTCCGTGGAATGTTAACTGGACGAATAGGTTCATCAATGATTTGTCCAGGTGATATGTTCTCCATCTGGCCCACTACAGAGAGAAAATGCAAAGAAATAATACATTTTCCAGTGAAACCAATACATACCGGAAACATTTCTGTGRTATTTCAGGAACATTTTCCCACTCTGCATTATGTACAAACATAACTGCGATCTTGTCTAGAGCAGTAATCAAGTATTACTGAAAGACTTTTTAAAAAAACCACTTAGTTTGAGTCACTAACTTTCACATTCAAAGGAAAACTGGGTTAGTAATTTTTGTCTGGTTCATATTTAGTATTGCTTTTCTCTTGACAAAATCAGTTATTGTCTTTGAGTACACAAACAGTCAGGARCCATTCCTTTATGTTTAAATAATTTCTTCCTTCAGAGAAACATCAGTCTCTTTTTCTCATCTTCTAAACAAATCTTGTGAAGGTTCATAAAGGAACACACAGAGCTCTGAGCACATGTCCTGTTTCTGCAATCAACAGAGGCTAAAGCTACTGAAGACCTCAGGCCCTCACAACAACTAAACCWGATGGATATGGTGACAATTACAGCACAAAAAGTAAACCAAAATCTTTCTCTCAAARTATAAAAGTACCTTCGAGTTCACCGATCTTCTTAGCAAACACTTTCAACTGTTTCTTTAACTTGCGAACAGTTTTGTCTTGCTTTTCCAGCTGCTCCATTAAATCCTGCAAATTAAAATAAGGCAAAGATTGAGATATGAGAACAATCCTGTACCATGTGACAGAGACAAAAAACAGTGCTGTTAGAGTTACAAGGCAGTGAGGAAAGCTGAACAGAGGTGCCATCCTCTGGCCAAGGACTGCAAGCTGGTACACAGCCTATAACGCAAGCCAAATATTGCAAATATTATGAAGTTATGTGCAGCATGCCAAAGGCAAAGCTCTTAGGCAGGTAGATTCTGCAGACTCAGAACTAGGTCAGTTCGTACAGCAGAAGACATTTGCTGCAAAAACATCTCCCTAATGCTTACTCCCTGCTCTTCCAGATACCTCACAGAAATTATTTTCTTTACTATTTAACAGCCATCCTGTATTTCTGCATCATTTATTCTTGCTTTCAGGACTGACTCCTTATTCAGACCTATTCATGTTATGAGATAAGAGAGAGATGCCTAGAAAAACCATAATTTGCACTCAAATTTACCAAAACACCCAAACACCATTTCTTGTGTTGTTCTGCCACTTCCCTTGCTGTCATCATGTTTCCTTACACCAAAACTGGTTTCTTACATCTTTTTATTCTGTACCCTAACATAGCCTAACACCTAAAAGTCCTATTTTTTCAATCAACCTCAGCTTTTCCTTCAAAGGAGCACTCCACAGAAATCTATCGCCAAATAATTCTGTGATTTATTTGTTGTAGTACATTAATAAAATAATCATATAACTAAAAAAAGGAAAGTCTTTCCAAAGGAAGCAAAACATCAAGCTCAAAAAACCTGAAAGCCATTCCAGGTTAAGCGTGGGGAGGCAGCTTAGAAGAAAAATCTTCTAAGCACAATGATTCTTTGTGGCACTGGCTCTTACCAGTAACAAGGGACCGTGAACTCCCTGCATCAAAAGCATCATCTGGGAAATTACACCTCTTCTAAAGCACTGCAAAATTTTAGTGCAGCATGGGCAACAACTCAGAATCAGGCAGAAATCTGAATCATGTAGTACAAGGGTTTACCTGGTATAACGCACTGGAGCAGTAAGATATTAGTAGGCCTGCTGATAAAACAGAGTCGAGGCTATGCTTCACACCCACAGCAGTGTTCAATTTTACAGCAGTGTTCAATTTTACAACAGAAATCCTGTTAAAAACCCTACATATTTGTTGTCAGATAAAACAATTTCTCCTGAAATGAATAAAATGATACATGTAAGTTCAACAGACTATTTTGAATGTATCAGGGAAGGGATATGATTTCAGAACAATCTCTACATGAGGATGAATAAAGTTCTTTCTATGGTTCTTCTGAACAAATTAAACAGATTTCACATCTCATTAACATCTGGAAACTCATAAATTATATTCTTTCAAGCTCACAAATGGTGCTGCCTTTAATTACTATGGAAGTATTTCCAATGTCACCTTTCATATTTTGTATTTCTGAAAAAATATTAAAGTAAGAACAGATTCAGGCTATGAATGGATTGCTGGCATTATTAACCTTGGTAAGGACCTGTATTGTAAGTCCTCTCCTTTGGTGAACAGAATCTAAATGTATCAAAGTTTTGAACCAAAGAGTAGATGTGAAAATTGAGCATCTCTTGCATCATGTACGTCTTTTCCAGGGCAGTAAGAAGTAGTATTCAGAAAGAAACTGCTTTGCTCACAGTGCAAGGCTTGTATTAGTAACAAAACTGTGCATCAAAAAGAAACACAGATTACACAAACGACACTAGAACTAACAAAAAAAGCAGTGAAGGAAGTAATTGGCATCGTGAAGCTCTCTGCAGGGGGAATTCCTCTGAAAGGGTGGAAAAGGAGACAGTCTGCTTTTCAATTAGTGCTTCAGAAACAGCAACYGAGACAACAGAGAAACAGGATTCAYGTGAACTACATACAATCATCCGCTTGTAAAGGGAAATCCGGTACAACTGATACTTCTTGGGRTCATCTGCATACAACTCCTCATAAAACTGCAAAAACAGGGACAGGATTGGTTTTCTCCTTCCCTTTCAGACACTGACACTTTAAGATTAAATCAGAATACAACAAGATCAAGAATCTCCTATTTTCAGGCAGTCTAGGCCTGAGTTCTGCTCCTGCCAGGACCTCTCAGAGAGATGCTGATGTAGATGAGCTGCAGAACAGTCAGGTCTTTTAAAAATGGACTGTGAAAGCATGGAATACAACCTTTGTGAGAACAGGGACAGGACATTTTCTTATGCTAATCAAGATGGGATTGCAGTGARCACTGCAATTCTCACATGGCATCTGGAAAGCCTGTAAATTGTTTCCACTCYAGGGCTAGGAGTGGAACAGAAACATTACACCCAGTTTGGAGTGGACTTGCAATACTGACACATCACAAGTGAAATACTAAGGAATGAGTCTATATTTAACAACTAAAATTACATTCAATGTATTYGAATACAAAGAGAACTCCTCTGGGATATAATTACATGACTGTGTGTTGCCTTGGGAACACAGAATGTGATGAGTAGGTYTCTGGGGAGGAAAAATGGCTAAAAATCATAATGTGACAAAGCAGCAGGAAGGAGCTGCTGAGACAGAAACATTCACCATCTACCTTTGCCARTGAKAGACTGCTGCTGCTGAGGCAAACTWATACWTWTAGCCAGTTCTCCAACATTTATTAACTGAATTATCTGACACTTCCCTCAAAATCTTTGGTATTAAGAGAAGAGCCCAGCAGTGATAACTTCGTCACGTATATAAGCAGGAATCACTATGCCTTGGCTTGTTTGGTGAAAGCAAGGACACAACCAGGATTTTCAGGCTGAAGTAACATATTTCCCTTTCCCAGCAACAGGCCTATCATATTCCAGCACCTGTTTGGAAGTCTCCTTGGAATCTCTGGGGTCTCTTAGGAAGATTACCCCAGAAAGGAAGCAGCCCACATAGATGGACAAACTCCTTTGTGGAAGAAAGTAGGGAGTTTTACCCAATCCTTCCTTCAGCAAAGTTTTTGTGCAGTACACATGGAACAYCAACTATTAGCTAAGTTACTTCTAACCAAATTTCTTTTTATGGAACTATTTCTTTTTTCAAAACATACTGAGTGGCTGGAGCTTGTAACACAGTGGATTATCTATGTAGCTTCAGGCAGGGAAGAGAGAAATGGGAAGATAAATTATATTAAATAATTAAAGAATCACATCAGAGTTTTTCAACAGAATAAACAAACTAACATATTTCAGAGGAAACACCACTCCTTGGCGCTAACTTTTTATGACTCCTCTGGATATCAACAATCTATTTAGCCATGACTAAACCCATCATTTGAAAGCTGGGATCCACAAGCTTCCTACATGCCCCAAACATTATTACTTCAGATGCAATCACAAGCCTCTGTCTCATTAGCTTACACTCAAGAAAACTACCACCCTGGTGCAACTTTTCTGCAGGAAGCTGCCACCTGAAAAGTGATAAGAAGCTGCAGGTGTGGCAGGTCTGCAAGTCCCCRTGCCTGCTCGTGCAGCATCATTTCTCTTACCAAGTTCTCATTAGTGAGCCGGGTGATCTCATGCTGCAGACTGGCTTCGATGCGTGCCTCGGGAGGCAGCTGCAGGTTCTGGGCCAGGAGCTGCTGCTGCCGATTGTTTTCCTCCTTCAGACTCTGGATCTCACCTCTCAGTGATTCCAGYTCGTTCTCGTGGCTCTTCTTCTGCGACTGAAGCTGAGACTCCAGCAGCCTAAGGAGGTTGAGCAACAGTTTGTGTGAACACAAAGTTACATCCCCAATTCTCAGAGGGAGTGTAAAGCTTTAGCTGCTGCTCAGGAACAATTAGCCATGGCTTGCAAAGGAAAATGAAAAAGGCAGAGTACTCTTTAAACCCTTCAGTATGCCTTCTAATTAAATTAAGCTTGCATGATCAAAAAGTGAAGAGAAAGAAGCTAATTGTGACACTGCTTTGCGTTTCCTTTGATTGAACACATACTGTGCATGGTGCCACTGTGGCAATAAATGTCAAGCTAAGTCTTCTCAGATTGTCACTGCTTTTAAAGGGGCTTTAAAGAGTTTTTCCCTCTAAACAAATCAAATAATCTAAGAGGAAGATGATGCTGTGCTCACTTAAKCTAGCACCTTGCAATATTAACAACGGAAAATATTTTTGAGTTAACTTTTTCAGTCAGAAACCATTTAACTGCAAATTAAATCTGCACATAAATAATCTTCATTTTTACATTAAACCCAACAYTCTTCGGAGGGCTGTCCTTAATGCACAGAAGGTCAACAACAGAATCAAACTCAGGACAGGAATCCAGGAGTTTTATCCTGACCGTTTATCGTTCTTTCCCCCTGGGCACATCCCATGTCAGATTTTTCTCACTGTGCAGTGAGAATAACACACAGCAGCCTCCTGTCAGGCAGTGCTGGAGATCCACTCCTGCTTGCAAGGCACTGTCCTAGAGCTCTGACTCATAATGCTGCACGTACACAGGAAATGACAATACTAGTGACTACCAGTGTTCAATTAGACAATATTTCAGGGTTTAAATATGCATAAGGCAGGAACATTTATTAGTAACCAGACTGATGAAGCACGCAAGGGCAAATAGTCATTTACCTGCAGTGCCCTGCCATTTAATATAAAGCTKCTTCTCCCCACAGTGCCAGGACAAGAGGCAAGAGGCACAGAGCAAACCAGCTCCCATCTTGCTCTGCAGAGCCCTTGCTCTAAGTTAGATCTTCACAGGTTTACACAACAAAGTTAGGGGAGAATGTGTTAGCACCAGAAAAAGACTTGAGTTAGTAGCACTCCTTGCAAAATACCACCTTCTGTAGTTACTGCTACCAAATGCACACACTGAAGAACATCAGCAGTGCTGAGCTACTGCATTAGCTGTCAGGGCAGGACTAGGAGCCATCCTGCAAGCCAGGGACACAGATGGGCACAGAGCTGCACTCCCTGACAAGGCACCCCTCGCCTGCCCCATGCCCAGCACAGTCCTTGCAGAGACCACAGTGACCCTCCGAGGCTCCAACAGCACCATAAAGAACCAAACATTACTTCTCTTTCTTGGTTATTTTGTGACTTACATTTTGAATCTGGCATGGAGAGACATGGGAGAAGCATGTTTAATTTACTGAACTTCAGACACAAGGAGAATAATACCCATTTCTGTTTGACATTTAAGAGTATACTGAAGTTACTTAAACAACAGTTTTATAATTACTAAAAGAACTGTATTTCTTTAGGCTGAAAAACTGTAAGGGACATCAATTTTGAAACCTGGTGTAAAGGCACACAAATAGTACACAGCTACAACTGTTTTCCAGCTGTGGCGCTTCTGTTATTTTACAGTCTATTTTTGTGCAAGTACTCTTACGAATTATGCATTGGCTGTTGTGCCATCTTAACTTTTTAAATGATAAAACCCTACACATAGAAAGCTCTGGGGATTAGGTTCGAGGAAACTCCTTAATTTGTATAATTTGTGTCGAATTTTTTCCTAATTGTTAAAGCAGTAGAAGTACTGTAGCTAAAGCAAACCCATAGCAAGGGGCACAGTTAGCTAGAAAAGAAGATGCAAATGAAGAAAAAAAAAAACATTTTGAGAAGTCTGGTAACCTGTTGGCTTGTTTTAACCCTTCATAAGCCAGCCAAAGCTCTCCGTCCTCATTCAGCATATGACAGTCCTGGGAAGATTGCCTTTCAAGAAACGTGTTTAAAAAAATACAAGAGATACATGTGATGGTGGTGAGGTGACATGGTAAGGACATTACACACTACATTACAGTTACTACAGAAGAGAAACAAAAAATGTTCTATAAAAAACATGCAAATTACTTTTCTTATTTATGTGTTTTTCTTCTTCATGGTGAAATTCACTTGTCAGTGACAGCCCAGCTGGTTACAGCATTCTGTGCTGTTACAATAAATGCATTGTGACACGGACTGTTGTGACCACTGYGTTCAGAGGGTGACAAAGCAGCCTTGGGGATGGCACCCACAGCAATTAGAGGCTGAGAAGATGGAAATCCAGGAAGCTTGACTTTACATTTCCCCATTATTTCTAAATCTTTCAAATTGTGCACACARCAATTTCATAACAAAATCAAATTATAACCCCATGAGTGCTCCTTAGACATAGATGGATGGAACTTACTGAACATAATATATGCAGTGTGTCACAGCAGACCCCARCTGAGCACAAAATAAAGAGAATTTGTACCTGTTTGTTTCCTTCAGTCCAATATATGCCTGTGCTATTTCTCCTTTGTCTTTCATCTTTTGTACATCTTCCAAGAGGATTGTAGCATCTGTCATTGTGWTCTGGAAAAAGAAKTATAATTTCCAGTAAATTTAACAAYATAACTGCTCCTTGAATMCATKTTCTCTTCACTTTATCCACATGGAACACTAATCCTTGAGTAGCCACATTAAATCAATGTGGGAATCTGAGCAAGAAGTTGGTCCATAATTTCTATGTCTATTTGCATACAATTTGTATAAAATAACTGYATACAAAATGATCAAATGTCAGTCTGTTTAGTAAATGGATACATATATTAATCTCTTTCTATTTGTTCATCACATAATAAGAAGAAAATAAATTTTCAAGAAATGTTGAATTTGCATTTTATKCAAATTACCAGGAACAGCTGCCAATACTGAAACTGAAGTAGCATAATTTTGCCAGCTTAATTCTATTAATACCTCCTAAACACAGTATTACATGGAGTATCCAAATCTCATAAATAAGGACCTTTTCTCACTTCATATTTTTTAAGTACTCTATTACAGTAGGAAATAATTTACAAGGGCTTGACATTTTCTAAGCTAGATAGAACCATAGCACCATTTTGTTTCACTTTTCAATGTTTTCTATGGCACTTTTGCTTTTTCTTCAGTAAAACCTGAAACACTTAATAGATGTTCACAGTCACCTTGGCCAGTCTGACCCGAGTCACTGCCATGGAGTACCACAGGATTTAATGAACAAAAGAGATGGAATTCTGAATTTCTGACTTTCAAAACAAGCAGATGCTGTTCTCCTGAGCACAATTCTGCAAAATATTTACAAAAATACTTGGTGGACATAAATTTTGGAGCCTAGATCACTATGTCTAGTATGATTTCTGTTATTGAATATGAAAAACAATAAAACTCCTCCAAGAATTATTCCCAACATCTTTATGAAATCTTTGACGTTTTTCTATTCATTTACTACAGAGTGTAACTGCTGCATATTGCCTGCTAATCTGTGAAGCTTTAGCAGTCTGAACAYCAATCATTCAGAGTCAGTTCAGTTTCTTATACTTTTACATGTATTCAACTACATTTTCTAATCAAACATTCGGCCATTGCCATCCCATATCTACAGATCACAGTGTGAGCCCACAGTGTTTGTTGATTGCCAAGGATAACAAACACTCTAAAGCAAGGTACTTCTTCACACCTTACAGACTTTTATTTTGTTGGGTTTTGCAAGTTAAGAGAGGTCTGATTCCTGGATCACAGTGCTTCCTGGATCACTGTCCTTACTCCTCAAACATTCTCAGCAAGAAACATTGATGGAGCTGACTAGACCAATTCCTAAATATTTCCTTTCATGTTCAGATCGTCATAAACCAACAGTTCAAAACTCTTAAATCTGCTTGTTTTGAATTAACTTGTTTTCCTGTGTGGAGCATGAAGATGGGGATGCAGAGGACATAAAATTATGAAAAAAAATTTTTGAATAATATCAAGATAAAATGCAAGAACAACTTCAAATAAATATAAGTTATTTAAGAGGAAGAGAAATGACAGCTCAAAATTGTTCAGGATTATTTTAGCACTTAGGAAGTTCTGGTTTGTAACTGAAGAAGAAAGTGTGTACCTTATCCTCCTGGCAATCAAATTGGCAGGCAAGAAAGAAGAAAAACAAAACATTAAAAAAATCTGTCTGTGCTGCAGCTGTCCAACCTAACAAGCAGATGCTGTCTGCAAACTGGCTGCTAGCCACCCCACAGGTCACCTTCCTATTTCCCTTATAACCACTCTAAAATCAACACTTGCATCCCACCACTGCTGAGAATATGTTATTCAATGATTTACTACTCAAGCATTTCTTTACAATATKCTAAATACTACAGAAAAATGTATTTTGCTTTCTTTAATCATTTAAAACAAGACTTAYACATCTTCATGCATCACAGACTTGCAGATTAGTTAGGACAAATCTAGAAACAACTTTGCAGCAGCAAAGGAGAGATCACATATCTGGCCATTCCTTGCTGCAGTTATGAAACACGAGATAGGTCAGTTCAGTGGACATTACCAGTTCCTTGATTTATGTGATACCTTTTCAGGCTGAATGATTCTTATTTGCAAGGCTATTACTTCCCTGTCTCATCAGAGTCAGAATCTTTTAGAAGATGTGCTTTTCAGTGGCTGTAATCTACTCTTTTTTCTATAAAAGCACATATCATCTATCAAGCAATAATATGAGATTTATGTATTGTCACAGGTCATCTTTATGAAATGTTGCTGTTAAGCAATCATACAGATTTAGAAGAAATTGTTATTTGTACTGAACTATTAATTAAAAGGAACTACTGAGAATTCCTTTAAATTTTCCAGCCCAAACACACACTACATAAATGATACTGCCCCCAATGAGGATTATTTATGCACTGTTAAAGGAATCTGGGGGGATCAGACCTTTGGTACAGCCTGTACATCTTTACATTGCTGGTAGAGAAACCCCAGACAGGTTTATCAATACCAGCTCCTGACTCAGAGTGCTGTGATCTGTGCACTAATAATGGATCTATGGATTACACTCAGAAAGCTTTTCAAACCTAGACCACTTTTCCTGCCATTTGAAGCACGCTGTCACATTAAGAAAGCACATCAGCGATGCAGAGTGACCTCCCTATGCAGTGCACCTGTTGAGCATGGCTTACCTTGGGCTGGATGGCTTCTTTCTGGCTGACCAGCTGAGATCTCAGGATGAGAACCTCCTCCTTGCGCACCTCCAGCTCCTCACTGACCGAGGTCAGCTGCTCCAGGAGCACTCTGTACGCTGGGGCACCGGGAGCTGTCACCTCTGGAGCTCGTGTCTCTGTCAGGGCCTTCTGCAGCTCATTCAAYTCATTCTTCAGTTTTTTGTTCTCTGATTCAAGTTCTTGGCGCTGCAAAAAACAAGGACAATTCTGTCACCCAGCAGCATGGCAACATGTCTGCAACCCACAGTACAAAACTGTGGACAGAAATGTAAAAATTATGAGTAACTGCAACGAATCTATTAATCTCTCCTGTATCTCTGGCCTCTTGACTATAGTAAGGGAGGATTTCATTAACAGAACTAACCTTTTGTCTGAAATGCAAAATTATAACATATACACATAAATCAGACAGACTTGATGGGAAAAAAAATTGCCAATCTTTTTTTTCCTCTTAGTCTCCCCTCAGCAAAAAAAACCAGTTCACAACAGATAGTGTTCAACAGGCTAAGAAAATTCTGCATCGCTACTAGGAAATATTTTTAGTTTTAGTGGTCTAAGATATGCAGTAACTTAAATAATGGTTTTGAAAAAGAGAACTACATTAATCACTGTATTTTTGCTCAAATTAACTTGCAAGTTGTACAAAGTGTTTTAACAGAGAACTCCCCCTGATTTAGGGGATCTTTTTGTTCTGCAGCCCCAGCCACACGTTCTACACCTCAAGAAGAGGAGTCCTACAATGAAATGACTGCTGGGGAATATTTGTTCTGGTTTCTCCAGCTACTATTTGGAAAGAGGAGGGCTGATGTAATTTTATATGCCAGGAATTACAATTGGTGGCAAAAGTCTTACTAGAAAATAACAGAAACCTCTGCTWTAGAATTACCTTGAGCGACTCATACTCCAACTCTGCACCTCTTATTGGAGGCCTTTCTTCCTCCTATGAAAGAACACAGACAAGTGTGAAAACTAAAAATCCTTCGTTGAAACAGGAAAACGAAAAGGAACTGAAATTACTTTCCTATAAAACTAGAAAACACTCATTCTGGTGCTGCTAACTGCTGTAGTTTGAATATTGGCATTGTCTCCTTTACTTAGGAGTTTATGACACATAACTGGTTAATATTAATAAAATCACATACTGTCACTGGCAATGAAACAGAGCAGAATGAATCCCAGCATGCTGAAGGAATTCACTGGTGAAAACATAATAAGAAACAATTGTCAAAACTGGTTTCATAGTTTTCTAAGAACTTAAGGAGACCAAATGAGGAGAATTTAMATTACAATCAGCTAAACATATCTAAGCCCAGTACTTCGGTTCTGCATCCTGGTTGAAACATTTCTTCTGCCTACAATTACTCATTCTTCCCATCATTTAAGTAGATTTCCGTATGGCTATTCATTAATAAAAACAGCCTTCCAGCCTTTTCTTTATGTGAAGCCCCAAGCACTTCTTGTTCCTGCTGTCTTGCATCAGAGGATCTCAAGGACTTTGGAAAACTAGATAACCAGTCCCTAGAACTAAGCACCAGTATAAAACTTGTCATTAAATARAGCAAGTGCTGGAGGAAGATAAAGATTTAGTGAAAGCCAGTCAGCATTCACAGAGCTCCTGTTTCATGAGAAGGGACACTCTCGTGTCAGCACCTRATCAGCTGCAAGGAGCCCACCTTAGCTTTAGCACGGAGAGCCTGTTCTTCCTTTCTGTCCAGTTCATCCTGCAGGGATTGCTTTTCTTGCTCCAGTTCTGAAACGCGTTTCTGCAGCTTGAGGAACAGAGACATATCCAGCGGTGCTTTTTTCTCACTAGGCTCCTGCTTCAGAAACAACAGAGGGAAGTCAAGAACTATTCCCCTTCCACACCACAAGGAAGCACAACAGTGAGTAAAGATGGGAAACAGACTGGGGAAAGGGAGAAACACAGAAATGTTACTTGATTTGGAGAGTTACTATCTAAAATATTTCATCAGCTATCAAACACTATTTAAAAAAGGGATTTACTAGTATAAAATATTTCTAAGCCTAAGCCTAGCAAAAGAAAGCATTGGAGACTACCTAGCAGCAGGAGGTCTATAACTAARCATACCTTATATTCTTATTTGTTTGAAGGGGGGAAAGGAGGAAAAAAAAGAAATCTGTGGTTAGACTCATCTGGAAACAACTGTAAGTAAGGGCGTTTCTGTTTGTTTGTTTAGTTTTAAATTATTTCTAAAGTAAGTTCTTCAGCTAAAGAGAAATCTTTCCAATGATTTGCAGGTTAATTTAGTGGGATATGACACAAAAAAAAGGTAGCAGAAAATACATTTTATGCCTTTTTCCTTTTATTATGCCAATTACACAGCCTGTTCTGAGCCTAATCCACTGGCTTCTTCTCTATTTTCTGGGCAAGAACCAGTGTTTGCAATAGGAAGGTGCATTAGCAATTGTCCATCAGCGTTTTYGTACTTTATGTACTGAGAAGATCAAAGTATTTACTATGAACTATACCATAAAATTTTAAAGCCTAGAAAAGGAACCAGAAAATGAATATTAATGACTGTAGCAGACAAGCAAGCACAGCCATTTCCACTTCATCTCCTTTTACTGTTGAGGGGAAGAGTCATAAACCACACCAGYGGCTTTGAAAAAAGGAAGCAGACTTTTGAGTTTTCTGACTTTACTGCTTGCATTGAGGTGGGCCCTATMTTTTAGTGTGGTTTTGTTTAATTAATCTATATTGTTAGCCTAGAGKYGAACTGGAGAATGTTAAGGTGTCAMAYAAATACAGTGCTGCATTCATCCATGCTCTTGTGTGAGTTAATTTTTCCATTTCTATTTTTAAACCCAAACCTGGCTCTAGAACAGCAATTCAGTAAGTCTGTTAGCCAAAGGAAAAGATGGCACTTATTAGGCTCATATGTGAAATCCAATCCCATGTAGTTGCACTGTCCTTCTCCTGATTATCCATGAATGTAGGARCATTCCCTGAAACAATTATGCAAGGTGAAAAACATAAGTGGGAAGGCAAATTACGAAAGAGTGCGCAGAGAGGCTGGGCCAGCCCCGATGCGTCAGGATATTTGCATCCAGAGGAGAAAATCATTCTCTGCGGAGGCTTTCCAAAGCAGCAGTGACAGCCTGTCAAAAGCAGCTCTGGAGATCCCTAWCCCAGGCACAGGGCAACCAGGGTGTGCTGTGCCCTGGCTCACAGTCAAGGAGATCTTCAGAATGTACAGAAAAAGCTTTGACTCTGGGAAGTGCCAAACCCATCCTGATAGCTCTGTTTGCAGTCCCACTGTGACGGGGCAGGCTAATTATTTTGGAATATATTATCAATGGCTTGGAGTTGCACCACRAATTATTCATGGTCATTATTCATTAGCTGAACCAAGACATCTTTCTGAACATCTTTCTGATCATTTTTCTGATCATYCTGGGATTTGTATCACTGCATATGCAAAGGAAACTCTCACTCTGGGAGTTTCATTCCTCTCTATGAAATAGAGAAAAGCTGATCGACATGAGTTGCTAACCCCTAACAGGAAACTCATTCCATGTAGCTACTAAGAATGSAGCTTGCCATTTTTAATCACTGAATATACAGTAGGGAGACTCCTCAGGAAGTGTCACTGGTTTTTTAAATTCCCACTTTGTCCTGAATAAGTGATTGTTCTTACCAAYACTGACAACCAAATGTTTCACAGATGCAAATCAGCTGGATCACCAAGTATCTAGTCTATGCTTACTGTAATACAAGAAAAATTCAAACTATACTCTGACAAAGTCTTTTTACACAGGACCACAGCTAACTAGGGAATTAGTGTTTTCTGAAAGGAAATGGAGAAAGTTTGATTARAGCATTAGCAGTATAAGGATATGGTGTTCAGAAGCACTT
This sequence comes from Malurus melanocephalus, assembly GCF_030028575.1. Lineage (NCBI taxonomy): Eukaryota > Metazoa > Chordata > Aves > Passeriformes > Maluridae > Malurus > Malurus melanocephalus. Next base: position 65,825 of record NW_026623395.1, read on the forward strand.
ATGGAAAAATGAGATAATAATGGGTTCAGCTATGGATCGATGAGAAATTGTGGGGCATTTTTAACATTACCTCCATCCTCAGTGGTAGATCTTCTGCTTCTGTGATCTCAGAGCTGAAAGTATATTCAGATTCATTGCTACTGTGAGTTGAATCTGTTCTTTTGTGCCCAGGCTTGGGGATGCTCTGGAGTGCAAATGGGACAAATCAGTACCACCATATGGTTTTCCCTGTGACTGCCTCTTCACAGCCTTTAATCTAGCTTGCAATATTTGGTGCTATTTCACAGCTATCAAAATTTGTAATAAAAGATTTTTGATTCTGGTTTCTCATACTGTATATAGCCTAGGAGATGCAATCCAATCTATGGAGATGGGTCAGATCCTACACCACCAAGGATGGCTGCAGAAAGCACCATCAAGCAAGGATGCAGCACTTTGTGGGAAAGAAATSCCCAGGAAGCACAGGCAGCAATTCTCTAACTTCCTACACATTCTAATGAGGAATACTTTATATTCCTGCCACATAAMACATTCCTAGGACTACTTAAAATTTATCATTGGATGAAGGTGGGATGAACAACCCTARCACATGTTAATAACTTCAGGGCAAAGTAAAGGTGGACAGCAAGAGCAATACCACCAGCAAAGTCACAGCAGAAATTCAGCCTTCTTCACAGATATGACAATTAAAAAGACTGGCTTTTAAAAAGCCAAGAACAAATTTGAAATGTATTTGTTTTGGCTGAACTAATCGAAATAACCAGTATTTAAAAGGACAAATTCTCTTTTCAGGTACAGGCCACACATAGCTGACAGCAGTTACTAACTTATCTCACTATATTCTGCCTGAATAGTTATAAACCTCTTTTGATTTCTCAGCAGTGGAGCCACTCACCACCATCAAGTTCATTTCATCCTTGAGRTCATCGTAGCGCTCCTCCAAGCGGCTGAACTCATTCAGCAGGTTCTGGTACCGCAACCGTTCATCATTCAGGTCCAGCTCCAGCTGCTTTGTCTCCTCCACCAGCTTCTTCTCCATCCAATCTGCCACAGACAACAAAGACACAAAGTGAGAATTCCAGCCCTTCCTACCATGCAGTGCATCCACGCTGGAGGAACAGGCCTGTGTGTGCCCCAGAGGGACAGCCTGCCATTTGAAGCTGCCGTTCAAACTCCTGTAAGCACACATTAAGACAAAAATATGAAGGGCCAAAGCATTATTGTGGCAATCACAGAAGTGCTCACTCAGTCAGGTTAGCTGTTCTGCTGTACCTTCTGTTGGTGATTCCAGCAGGGAGGAAGAAGGGGCACGAGCCCATTGCTGTGCTGTGTAAAAGCAAAATGTGCTTTATGYCTCAAGCATCCTGGCCCACCTCATCACAACCCCTTTTATCACAGCCCTCACATCTAGAGTTATGCTTTCCTGGTACTGCCTACACAGTCACAGCAGCTAGGAAAGTTGTAGCAGATAAACTGTATTAAATATCAGAGCAGCCTTTTAAAAACTGAAGTGCTTTGGAACAGTCAMCCCCTTAAAAAAGGCCCCAAACCCTTAGGATTTTGTGGAAATTCAAAGGGTAAATAATTCTGATGCTTGCAAGTTCTTAAAATAAAGAAATTACTCCACAAAAAGGAATGCAAACTAAGGCAGATTAGCCCACTCTATGCAGTAGAGTGTTGCTTTGCAAGGTAACATGAAGTAGAAAACCTGAACGAAGAGAACAGAGCCAACCTGTTATTTCCTTTGCCTGGTCATGGATGCGGCGGTTCAGCTCCTCCTTTTCTGTTTTCAGTAATGAGTTCTGCTCTTTCAGCTCTGACACCAGCTACAGAGATAATAAAATATTTGACTCAGAATGCAGTTCATCTTTCATCAGTAGCTCTAACAACAATATCTCTGTTGTAACACTTCAAATACTTAAACTGTTCTTCAGAGTAYGAAATTGGTGAACTAAGTTGTATCTTCATTTCCAAATTATATTTCTTAAATATGCAGACTCCCCTGTATGTTCTGCAATCCACTTCTGATCAGTTGCTAATATTGCCCTGAACCACTCCACAGTGCCATGTATTTTTCAGTAAAGTCCTAAAAATGCAAATGGTGCATTAAAACAGACATATTCATAAAATAGTAACACGCTTGGTAGTTCTGCAGTAAATTCCATTGCACTGGGCACCACCACAATCTGCCCTAAAGCTGTGTCACTTTACCTGTGCTCAGGTTTGCCAGACATTCATTTGTCTCTGATTATGGTTACTATGCATTCACTTTATCAGTTAATATTTTTCCTTATGCTTATCTGATATTGAAATTTATCACTGCAGCATCACCTAATGATGAATTGGCTCTTGTAATATTCAAAACTTGCACCATTATCAGCAAGCACTCTGGACAGAAAACTACCTGTTAGGTATGTTGTGGTTAGCAGAGATAAGGGGTTAGCTGAAACCTGTTGAACWAGACTGTGCACATGTGTTGAACAGGCTGGCTGTTCACATCAGGCAAGATAYAGCAGTAGCTTGGAATACTGAGGATGGGACAGATTTCTGATATCTATGAGATTACTCTCTCTAGGCAAGTAAAATGATTTCTTGTTATAAATGACCTACTTCTGACTAAGTCAGAAAGCGTAAGGATTTGGATTTGCAAATACATTCAATATCGAAATCTGAACAGACTGGATACATATATTTACACACAACATATGGATTTAGCACATTCACCTACCATAGGTGTAACCATTTAGGTACCAAGCCTGTTTGGTACTGCACAGCTATAAAAAGACAGTAAAGTATCAGCCACACAAGTGAAACAATTAAACCTGGGCAAAACCTGAGTGGACACCAGGCCCCTGTAAATCCTCTCATGCATCTGAGACCCCATACATGCCTGCTCAGTTTCAAGTTTGTATTTGTCTGCCCGCTCCTCAATGCTCTTCTTCTCCGACTGAGTCTGGTGCAGCTCCTTGCGGAGCTTGGCAATCTCCTCCTGGAGGCTGATGACACGGTTGGTGGCGTTCTTGGCCTCCTCCTCACTCATCCGAAGCCTTTCCACGTCGCTCCGCAGCTTCTCCGTCTCCGTAGTGTACGTGATCTCCAGGGTGTTCATCTTCTCCAGCAGAGATTTGTACTCTTTGTTCTTTGCAAAACACAACACACACAGAGCAGCTGTTGGAGAGGTTCTGGTTTAAGGGAGCCTTTTCTTTCCCTACAGAATATACTGAAGCATGGGAGCACAGGAGCAGCCTCCCCATTTCAAAAGGGTTTTGGTCTGTTTTTGMAGAATTGCTTAATGAGGTGACGGAACACTCCAGTCTCTAAGCCTGCACATCCTAAACTAAAATCAGATGGAGAGCCCACATGCATCAGACACCATCTCCCCACCTTCCCCTAAAACAGAGCAACTGACGYGCTTCAAACGCAATACTGGTGTTAAGCGAGTGGGTGTTTTTTTGCAGTTCTGCTGAGAGGAAAAAGTGGATGTTTGACTGTTCCAGTTCTACTGTGGCCTCCCCTTCTCTCCTATCACTGCTCTTCACCAGAAAAATGAACTGAGCCCTGATAATAAAAAATTCAGTGCATGCTGTGAATGCCCCCAGCACTGAGAAAGGCAACCAAGGCTTTGATGACACATTTTCCCTGGGCCGGGGAGCTTTTACCTGCTCATCGATTTTGCGCTGCAGCTGCATGATCTTGTTCTCCAGGCCGATGTGAAGCTTCTTGTAGCGCTCCACGGAGCGGGCCTCGATCTTCAGCTTCTTGAGCTCCCTCTTGGCCATCATGCGGCGGTAGCAGCACTGCAGGTACACCACGGCGCGCAGCGTGCGGCGATAGCGCYGGCGAACCAGCCAGCCCCTCACGTGCTTCTGGATAACCACTGCCTTGTGCTGCCGCAGCATCTGCAGGGGAAACACAGGGCAAGGGGGTCAGAGCTGCCAGCTACACCTGTGCGGGTGAAATGGGCACAACAATGTGTGCAGAGGCCATCTGCAAAGAGAAACTGCTGGTGGAGAGCAATGAGAAATGGAATTAATTGAGAGAAAAAAAAAGAAGAGGAAAGGAAGCCTGGAATATGGACAACAAGGAGCCAGGGGGAAAAACAAGGCAAAACGAACTGGAGGCACATTGAAGCACCAGGCATTCCTCTGTGTTGAGGTCAGATCCCAGCTAATTACAAAAGTGTATGGTACCTGTTGGCAAGATTACAAATACAATGTGTTGGGTTTTTTTTTGTAAACTGCATCTTTATCTTGAACCACTTTTGAATCATTGACACATGCTGCCTAGGGTTCATCAACACAAAGTTTAAAACTACCACATTTGATATGCAATGTAGCCAGTACATACTAGAACCCAGGGGACTGTCAAAAAGTCACAGGCTGTTGTTTYGTCTGTGTTATTTTGTTTTGGAGGGCTTTTGTTGCCTTTTTTGACATACTTTAGGCTTGCCAGCATGGAAATATTTTCATCTATTCTAGTAAGAAATTTATAGTGTACTAATTACAATTTATTTTATGGCAGAAATTTCAACCACAGCCTTCAGGTGTGAAAAAAAAATCCGTAACATTAAAAAAAAAAACCATCTATAACGTAAACCAGTCAAGAATGCTAGCAACCCTCATCTGTGTGTTAGCCAGAGTGCTCAGCTGGGAAGTGTCTACCTCTTGGTTTTGGATCCTTCACCCATCAATTCAATCAGAGATCCCCCAAGTCTGGAACACCTGAATTCAAGCAGATCACAGCWATGCATGGAGAGCCTGCCCAAACTCACAAGACTTCCAGGACTCTGAGTGTTTAAGAGTTCACTTAATAAAGCTTCTGCAAACGAAACAATTTATTCTAAAGGACAAAATTATTTARGATTTCATGTTCATGCTTGGAATTGATAGTATAAATATCATAGGCAGTTCACATTCTTACACTGTTTTACCACAAAGCTGATAAGACAAACTAGTCAGGTAACGACATTATTATTTTCTTTTAGACTGCTCACCAAATGTGGTCCCAGATCAATGAATTTAAAATTCACTGGAAAAGGGGCAAGATTATAATAGATACCAACTGTGTCCCTTAGCATTTATTGCTGAATTAAAAATGAGACTTGAAACAGAACCATTCAGTTACTCAGCATGCCAGGGTAAAGAAGCAGTTCTCTGAAAAGCACAGCAAAGGTCAAAAGGCAAAGTCCTGACTGCACCATGCAGYTGGCACTCCTGCCTCCTTCTTACATGTTTTCTGGAATGCTCMTTCCAGTTCCCCACAGGTGCCTTGAACACTTGAATACAACTAACTTTCAACACCATCTTCACCTCAAGTTTGAAAGCAACAAGCCCTGTGAAATACCTCCATCGCGCAGGGACGGTCCTCATCTGCCAGCGAATTCTCACATCCATGCAATCCAGTGAGGAAACAAGCCAAAGGGAAACAAACTCCAAAGGAAGGTGAGAGGATCRGAAGAGTTACTTAATTCCCCAGGTGTATCCCAGGAAAGGTTATGACAAAGCTACGGAGGAACTAAACTCCTCGTCCAGCYGAGAAGCCCATAGCAACGTCTCAGGCAGGAGCTCTCCCAGGATGTGTGAAACAGATGATTCAACCATGTTAAATTCCTTGTCCTGCCCACGTGACTAAACACATGCCCTCTCTTCCTACAGCAATAACAGGAACCTTTCACAATCCCAAGGAACAACAGGTGTAGCACACATTACTGCAGMCAGGGCTCAGCCCAGCTGTCCTGTCACAGGGCAACCTTTCGGTTTCACTCGTCTGCAATCATCACCAAGTCCACAACAGCCGTGTTTACCTTCCCACRGCACACAGAGCTTTGTGCTTCCCTCTCTGGCCATGCCTGCATCTCAGCCTGAGTAAAATCTCACCTTAGGAGCACAAGGCAAACACAGCACACCGCAGGGGCACTTGTCAGCCTGTCATGTTTTACTGCAGTGAACAATTCACAGCTCGAGGGGGATCCTCCTGACAGGCAGGTCTGACCACCCCTTGCAGGGACTCCTCCAGGAACCTGCCCTCTCTATTCAGAGGSAATGTGACAGGTTTATTAAACTGTGCTACAAGACAGATGTGTATTACTCATGCAACTAACAAGGCACAGAGAAACATCCATGCTCTGCTGTTTCATTTACGCATCACATCTAACAGCACGCACACAAAAACCATTTGAGATTCCCTACACCACAGGGCAGCTTTGTCCTGAAATATGTGGAACTAAAGGTAGAATGAAAAAGTCCATTATGATTTCTTACCATTTGGTACCTGTTTCTGACCAGGTAACCTCTCAGGAGAGCCTGCAGAGCGATAGTTGTATCTCGCATGCGCTGGTATCTCTTGCGRACCACGTACATGCGCTGGAACTTCTGGATGGTGATGGCAGCTCGTGTTCTCCGCAAGAACTTGGCATAGCTAGGCGAAAAAAGGATTACAAATAATACCTGTAATTATGTTCCAGTGATTGAATGTGTGCTTTTATTTTTTTTAATATCCGTATCTTTAGTTTCTTCTTAATGCTGTCAGTGACACAGGTATTTACTGTTATTTTGCAGTGTGGTGGCACAACAGAATGACAAATTAACAGAAACCTTGCAAAGCTTTACAGAGAAATGCTTTCACTTCCCCTAAGAACTGCACTACACAATTGACAAGATAAACTCAGCCTAATTTCTCATCACCTCTTCTCCAACTTTAAAGCTGTTTCCCCTGTGTCATCTTCCAGATCTACTCTCCTAACCTCAGCTAGTACAAAATGTTTGTCTGTTCTTGGCTCTTGCAGTGAGACAATTACAAAGCATCTTGGCATAAGCCTCTTTCTGAAGGTTAGTTATTACAGTCTTCATCACCACCTTGTCTTTGAACAATACCACCTGTATTCCTGCCCTTCTCCCTGGCCCCACGCCATCCCTCAGAAGTCAATCCAAACAAATCACTGACTGATGTATGTCCTTTAACAGCTGCACCCTTGACCAGGAATGGCTTTTCCAGCAGGACACACCCAGCTGGGAGGGCATATGGAAACTGGGCAATAAGGACTCACAGTCCTGCTCTACTTCACCTGCAATGTATATCCTAGTACTCCTTGTTTTCTGCATCATACAGTGTGCTACTGTCCTCTCAGAAATGTCAAAACCAGGCAGGACAGACACCCTCATTATGCTCAATTTCCTTCATTTCCCTGGAAAATCATTTCCTCTCAGGCAGTATAGGAAGGTGAGAACAAATGTATCACATTTAAAACCCTACTTAAAGGGCTCTGGACTGAGGCTGGTGTGGGATTTCCCTGAGCACTGCTTACCATCGTGCTTGGTACCCTCTGACATGTCTCTGGATGGTGATGGCAGCCTTCCTCATACGCAGGTACTTCTTCCTCATCAGCCAGCCTCGGATGGTCTTTTGGATGCGGATACAGGCAGCTCTCAACTTATCTGCCCTTATTTTTTCCAGATAGGCTACTTGACCAGCCCGGAAAAATATTTTTGTCTTACCAAACTGGTACTTATCCTTGTCCTATTTTCAGAGGTAAAAAGAGGRTAAGTTACAGCATTAAATGTTAGTGCAAAAAAAAAAGGCATGAAGGGCTAAATGAAAGTACAGTCAGTAAAGAGGCAAAATTATCTGTGTAATATTTTGGGTGTTCTGAGACATAATTAAGTGGAGAAGGGTATTTTGTCTGTATGATTCTGTTAAAAAAATAATACAATAAGGCCACAAGCATGGCCCAAAGAGGAATATGAGATTTTTGCTTAGATGAGAACGCCATGAAGATAATAACATGGAAGGCTACATGAGATGACAAAGGGACCCAGAGGATGAAAGCAATACAGTCAGGGCACAATTTTCTGCTTAAATTGTAGGTGACCCCTCTGAATGGTCCATCTTCAACCACAATACACATTGCAAACAAAGCAGCTGGGSCTTCAGACATGTACACAGCACTTACTGCATCAGGACTAAGGCACAACAGCRCATGCTACTGCTGCTCAAACACATCTGAAATTTCAGAACTAAACCAGAAAGAGAGAGTAGTATTTWATCTCTACAGGCTGTAGTACTCCTTTGGGGGAAAAGCTGAGCATACACAAAGGAACATTGAAAATAATTAATTTTGATGGCAGTTTGATTCCAAGTTCAAAGGAACAGCAGTCAAAGAGCTACAGGTTAGGATACATTTGTGGTTTAGCACTTTGTAGAAGTACTAAAACAGTGTGGCTATGTGGGAGTCAGCCACACTGCCTTTGTTTCTGCACATTCCAAACACTCTCAGCACTGAGTCCAGTACCTTAATCAGCTTCTCCAGGACATTTTTACACGTCTGCTTTCGGTCACCAATGATATCTCTCTGCTTCATCAGAACACGGTACCGGCTGAAGAACTCCTGGTACGTCCACCTGTCCCAAAAAACCAGAGTGTCAGTCCCAGCCATAAACATTACCCTAAAAAGAGCTGTAGCTGAAAGCAATCCAGAGAGAGCAAACCCACCTGGAGGGGAAGCCGGCTGCACTGATTCGGATGGTCTCCAGAACACCACAGGCTCTCAGCTGCTGCACTGCCCGCTTCTCATCAAATCTARGTGGGAACAAAAGGGCTGTGGGACCAGGTTTGCTTACTTGAGGCACCTGGTTTTGTGCACATCCAGGACAGGAGTGGCACAGGGGGAAGCAGGGGTGGGATGTGATGTGTGGGGTGGTGAACAAGCCCAGGTAGTGGTAGAGTAGCTACAGCTGGTTTTGTGTGCCTGGGTTTTGAGAAAAGCTCTAAGCACACTCATATACAGAAAAAAAGACAAGAAAAAAGGCTTTGAAATCTGAAAAAGCAAATTCCGGCAAATGCCAAATGAGTGCAAGGAGTGCAAGCCACCAGTTATATTTAAAATTGCTAGCAATGAAAATTTTGGAATTTCTTCTCATATATCACCATAACCCAAAAAAAGAAAAAACGCATCAGGAAGTATTTCTCCCTCTATTCATACCCAAATATCTGCTGTGAAACACGTACACGCATACAATGACTCCACAACGAGAGAAAGGAGACACAGCACTTCCCTCCTGAGTGAGCAAGGTTTAGCAAAGCCTTGATGCTCGGTGGCTCTGGGCAATCCCCTCCCAACACAGGTTACTCAAACCACACAGCAACGTTCATCTTACGTGAATGGAAACTTGAAGTCATTTGGCTTAATACAGCGCACATAGTGAGGAGTTGTAGCATTCAGGGTTTCCATCAGCAGATGAAGAGARTTTCGAAACTTTTTGAAAAACAAAATGAAAAAAAAAGTAAGTCAGGGAATAGCCTCAATAAGCTCAGTCATGCTTGAGATAACCTCAGAAAGTGGACCGGATCTGCATGCTTTTCATTTAATTATGGCAAAGATATTTGGATATTTTATGTTTGGCCCATTGATAAACAGAACCAAGTTTTTTAGGGATTGAAACCCACTTTTGAGTCAGACAAAGTGCCATATGATCCAAAAGACCCAGTTTAAGATTTTTAAACCTTCTTCAGCATCCATGTTAAATTTGTTTTGAAAAGCATCAGGGATTTGGCACCACAATAAGAAACAGGCCCCCTGAAATTGTGCCCCACAGTGCAATAGCAATTAGAGACTATTYGCTCCAAACTGTAAATAGTAATAAGCTGCACCTCTCAAAATCACACGGGATCCCAAGAGGCAGCAGCACGCCTTGGGACCCATGAGACAGAGGGTAGAGATTATTTAATRGAGCTGCATCTTCACACTCACCTGATGTCCCACAGTTTTCTTGTGCTCCTTGCTGGCCTGACCTGGCCTGGCCTTGGCAGGTTTGATGGGAGTTCGAGACAGAGGMACACGCCCTGAAGGGGTTGCTGATGTGGGACTGAGGACCCTCTCCTCRTCCTGGAATAACTCTGGCAGCAGCTTAAACTGGTGTAACAAAATAAAAATATAAAGAGGGTAAGAATCCAGCACCTGTTTGCACTTAAGGTTAAATTCCAGGCTCAGTTTTTCTAAGAACTGCATTTTTGTTGAACTTCACAGGGGACAAATGCAAAAAGCAGACAAGCTAATTGGTATAGMGAGTGGGCCATGATTTAATACCGAAACTTTTGTGGGTTTGATCAGTGAGTCTCCTTCTGAAGATAAAATTCTGATCTGATTTTTTTTTCATATAGCCAACAACAGCTTCCATGTGAAACTGTTAGATACCGACKGCAGTTTCATAAGTACCAGCTGCAATTTTAAATGGCTTCTTTGATCTAAGAAGGAAACAACAGGGTCCTCTCATATTCCAATGGTGCATCAGTCTCCTTTGTGGTTGAGAGGTATCTGGGACACTGAATAAAGSAGCAGGCAGCAAAGCTGATTCCTGCTTTATCACTCCAAATTGAAAAAATCAGCTTAAAAGAGGAACCATCAACTGAAAAAAAAAACCCCCACCAGCCAAATTTATCTGACTGAGATCTACTCCCTGTCAGTGGGAGCAGAGGAAAAACCTGAAACCTCCTTCCAAATACCAAATACCACACAGAACTTCCGGCTCCCTTTCTCTAATGGCTACAAAATATACTGATATATAAACAGCTGCTTTGAAGTAACTTGTAACTAAAAATAACCCTACCAGGTTTTTCTACACTTCAGAACCATCGTAAGARAATCTGAACTTCTCTACCTGTCCATGAATAATTTTATATCTAGCATCTGTGCATTTTTTCCCAAGAGAGAGGAGCATTCATTTTTCAGCATTAGAAAGTGCTTGGGCCAAGTACAACCTAGAAATTTCAAGAATTGTTTTTGCCTTATAAAACTTGGTGAGCAGACACAATAGCCAATGGAACACGATGCACAACAAAATGGCATCTGTGCTCTGGTTGTGCCAGATGAGTTGGGAGAAGGCATCAAATGTTCCCCAGTAGCATTCAGCATAACACCCTACCATAACAGAATGACTAAGGATGCTACAAAGGTATCCTAAATTCCTGAACTTAAAAAGGAAGCTTGGCTTTATCTCACCTGAGTCTACCTCTGCAGCTGGTGGAAGAATGACATTTCCAGAGGGTGATTTACTCTTCTCCTTCCACTGACTCAACACAGAGTTGAGGGTGACTGAGCCACCTCCTCCTTGTTCAGCTGCCCGTGACACAGGAGTTGGTGTGCACAGGCATCTCAGCTACAGAGCCAGGTCTGTGCAGCCTGTACAGAAACTCACTTGAACGTAAGGTGATTTTTCTGAGGCTCCTGATGCTCAAGGGTGGGGGTAAGAATAGGGTCCTCATTGTTTCAGTTGCAGATGATGAGTTCTTTTAAGCTGTCCATACCTAAGTCTCACTCTGTTCCTCAAACCCTGGGAAAATCTGCCTGCACAAATGGGCAAGTGCCTATCACAGACATGATTTTCACAGACATTGGCCCAGTTAGTTCCTTCCTTCCACCTGGAGTAAGTCTGGCCTCCCCAGTACAGGTCAGCAATAGCACAGCAGAGCTGCAATGATCCACACTGCAGGGCCATTCCTACTCCTGCTTCATTTCGGCTTTTAGTAACTTATCAATTTTCTTTGTTTTGCAAAACATTAGGAGTGTTCAAAGAGAGGAGAAAACACTGATCAAAGGGTAGATAATTCACAAGCAAGCATGAATTTCTTCCCTGTAACTTTTTCAGACAACAGACATGCTGCTAACAATCTTACAGATAATTCAATACAGATTATCTTACAGATAATTCAATACAGAATCACAACAGAAGATTTTAACAACCATGCCAGTAGCAATCATAAAAGCCCAGGACTGTTGTATTGCTTTCATGATACATGCATGGAAACTGAAATAGCTCAAAGAGGTTCTGTGGGTGGATTTACAGAGAAGGCCAAAATAAATAGTTGAACCCTACAATGCCTGCCAAGAGCAGCGTGTGTCATGCACTTTGGAGAGCAAAGCAGCATCCAAGCTGTATGTGAGAGTGGGCATGGGCAGGATGACAAATGATGCATTCAATGTAGAATTACCTTCTGTTGGATGTGCACAGCAAACCCAGAAAACACCACCAACACCAAAATAAAACAAAAATCAGAAATGCAGTTCTATTACAATTATTAACGAAGAGGCACTGATAAAAAATAAAAGTGAAACATTCTTCACACTGGTTTTGGCAAAATTTACCATGGGATGAAACCATGTTGGTTTTTAGTGTTTMGACTGAACTGCCTGAAGCTACACTGAGATTGCCCAAGCTGCTGTCAGGCTCTAATGGCAGCTCTGTCCCTCAGTCACTGACAGCYCTCGAGCACTCTCTGCCCTGCAGAGTGCCTGGCTGGCCCCTGCCAGCTCCCCAAAGATGCACCTGCCTCCCCCTCCACCCCCAGCAACTGCTTCTCTCATTTCTCCCAGTGCAAAGTCTGCTGTTTCATTATACCACAAATTTTAATCATTTAGCTTCATATTATCTGCTCAGAATAGAAACAGAAGAGAAAAATGTTGGTTTTCCTGATAGAATAGCRTAATTTTAAATAGCCTGTCCTTGATACCCAGCTTCCTGGGCCATTAGAGCTAGCAAATTCCCAACAGCCATCACTGTGCAATGTCAAGTTAATTGCCTTCACATTTCTGAGACCACAACCAGCATTTCTGCCATTACAAAAAGCAGACAATGCYACTGAAGGCCTGTTCTATAACATTTTTTCACACAGTATTTTTCAATTCAGATGTTATCTTTCTCTATAAATATCAAGGAGGCAGGACTGTAAATTCTGGTTTGTGTCCTTAGGGCCTATGTATTTTATTCCTCTCTCATTTTGCTTTTGGAATAGAACTTGTCTCTCCTTCAGAAATTTTCTGCTCAGCTGTCACACCATAAACAAGGAGATTCTGTTTTCAGGTTATAAAATTAAGGGCTTAACTGTTAAGCTTTCTTATACCASTAGAGTATATCAGAAGTCATTGATGCCTCTACAGAAAATATAGCAAAGTTTTGTGGAAAAGAAACYCTCCCCCCAAAATCCCTTTTCTCCCCACTCAGAAACCCAAACCCAACAAAARAGCCCCCAAAACAACAACAAACCACAAACAATTAAATTAGTGGCTAAATAGACTGATCTCACATGGAAAAAAATTAGGATAAAGGAATTTCTAAATTCATACAGATAATYAAGTAAAATACAAACTATGTTCAATTTCAGTTGATCTGACACTAAGGGAGAAATATTTCCTAGGTTTATGAGAAGTTTTAYATGACCCTGAATTCAAGTACTCATAACTGCAAAAGAAGAAAAAAGAAATCCTTATACCAACCTTACTTGATTTTAGGACCTTAATTTGTTCTTCATAAACTGTGTCTTTGTTCTTTTCCAAAAAGCCTTCACATTGATATTCCACCTGAAAGCCATCATTTGACAAAAAGTGTGAGAAGCATTTAATAAGAATATTTTGTATAGAATTCACCAGCTATAACATTCACATTTAAAACATAATCCTTCTACATACTGAAAATATCAGCTCCCAAGTGCATCTTYGTTAAATATAGATTTTCCTCAAAGAGAGTAAAAGATTTCCAGTAAAATGCAGAACATTAAAATAGAAAGAGATGAATCCTGCTGTTGCACTACAGCAGACATATTTCACTGCTGAGAGGTGCTCCTAGTAAGGCAGAATGACTGAGCAGTTACTGGAAGGGTGAAGAACCAAAATGTGTGTTGGGCATCTCCTTCACTGAACTCATCAGARTGGCAGAGCTGCCTGAAATCCGCATGCAACTGAGAATAAAGTATCTCATCTCACTAGCTGAGAGGCAATGAACACATCTGCCTGCAGCTTACTGTGGAAATGCCTCATTTGTGCTCAGAAAGACTGATTTTACCAGAAGCAATAAAACATCTGAATGTTGTGAAAATATGTAACAATCCTGTCACAGGGCCACAGGGTCTCCTGGACYAAAGAACAGCCAGTGGCAAATAAAAACCTACCATTTATAGCACTGTCCTGACTCAAGATTGAAAGAAAACCCAAACTACTGTCAGAAGTCCATTTCTCAGTGGTTGTGCAATGACACTACACCCTGAGCTGCAGAACATTTCAAAGAATTCCAAGAGGGAAGAGGACAGAGGATGTCCCCGCAGCTGAAAGCCCACTCTGAGCACCAGCTAGGGCACCATCCATGCTCTTCCTACGGAAGGCTGTGCCAGGAGAGGGCAGCAGCATCCCTGCCTTATCCAGGAGGAAAATGGCAACGCAGGGATGGATTGCTGAGCGGCAGCTGCGGCTTCATTTCTCCTCYARMGTRTCTGTGTACATTCACACGAGCACAYAGAAAACATTAAATGYTTAGCACAAACAGCACAGCAGAGCTTAGAGCTTTGCTAGTACCCGCATGGAGCTACCTTCAGCTCTTCTTGGCCCTGGCTGCTCACAAAGCATAGGAAAACCTCGCTTTCAGTAGCAGAGCTTAGCCTAACGAACAGATTATGAAATATTAATTAACTCCTTCCTGTTCTCTCATCCACAAAATGAAACAGAACTCGTTAATCTAARCAGTTACAGAGAGATTCTTGCCGCTTTCATTAACACTAGATGCAAAAGGATCAGGACCCTTCTTCTACACATGAATTCAGGAGCCTGGGAGAAACCGAGTGGAGGCAGATAAGGGCCTCCAACCCTCCCCACGTTAGCATGTGCAGACCTACTGATAAGAATCCCAGAGCTTCTTGAAACCATTTTTGACAAAGCTGACAATATTCTAAGGCAGCTTTTCTGTATAACAGGATAATTGTATTAAATGGGATTTTTTTTTGTTTTAACCTGAGGAGTGGCTCCATTTGATGAGCATTGTGGGAGCTGAACACCACATGCCCTCCACTGAGACACCTCTCAGCCAGTTTCCTAGAAATAGCTGTTCCCTGAGCAGCCGAGGCGAGGGTGGGAGCAGCACACACTGCTCCASCAATAGAAAAGGCTGTGCTAGCCTCTCTGCTCTTTGCACATTGAAATGGCAGCAAAAACCGCATTAATTCCTCACTGCTCTTTAGCTGAAAGGAGTGAGGTACAGGATTTCCTAATTTGTACATTTCTGTTGCATAGCTGGAATTGATACAGTAACGCCGAGAGCTGCAAATGCACAAAGCTTCCATGTTTGGAAAAAGGGTGGTCAGTGGTCCCAGCACTGATGGCAGCCAGGAGCTCATGTGTCCCTGGCTCTGTCACCCTGAGCAGGTGTTGAGGCTGGCACACTCGGCTKGGTAGAGCCAGGGATGCCACTGCCCAGGCACCCCAGGATCCCACACCACGGGCTGGCAGGAAAGAAGTACCAGAGGACATGTCCTTACCTTGTCAGCAAAGTGCTTGATGATAAAGGCCTTATTTGACATCCGTGGTTTTTCAAAGAGAGCACATTTGTTCAAATGAGTATTGTAAAGTTTTTGGGCCCAGGAGTCATCTGAGCCTTTTGGCATCTATGGGCGAGAATACAGAACACACTTAAAATGTCTTGAAAACTTTTCATTAGCAAAAGCATCTAAGAAGATGTGGGACAGCACTTGCTGGTTTGCTTTCCCATTCCAGCTCCTCAGATTCCCAGCACTGCCAGAAGCAYGAGCACAGTAAGCAGCTGTGGGCTTGCCTGTTCCACACTGGGCACTGCCAGCACWGGGACAAGTGACATCCACAGTGCCTCAGTGTCACACACCTGCCAGGGATCCCAAAGGCATGGTACCAGACCGAGCAGAACTCATCCACCTCCCTTAGAGATTTCCTGGGATATGTAAGAACCCCAAGCTGGGTTTCCACTGAGGCAGACACTCAGAGCCACCCCCTGTACATGGCTTGGCATAAAACAAACCAAGATAAAAGGCAAAGGGTGAAACACCAAGTAAGAGGCAATTTGGGGAAATCTGACAGGACCAATGACTGCACTTGCTATCCTCAGGGAATGCAAAACTGTCAGAGTCCAAATAAAGTTGATCAGAGACCCAGGAACAGATACAGATACATGATGGAGGGGAGGGAGATTTTCATTACTAAAACTATTTTTTCCCCTCCTGTAACTGCCAGTTCTGTTTGCATACTTTTTAAATTGTTGCACCAGCAGAGTGTCAAAATGACAACTGTCTGCAGATGACTTTTCCCTGTGARGAGCAGAAGCAGGACAGCTGATGACCTCTTTCTCTATGAAAGCCCCTGAACACACCTTGCACTCCTCATCCAGCAGATCCAGAACTCCCATTTTGGCTTCAATGAGGTTGATGCAAGGCTGATTGTCATAGAAATCAATCAAGGTCCATGGTATTTGCTCCTTCATATATTCTTCTTGCTCCAGCTTAAAGACATGCTACAAGGCAAAAAGAAAACAGTTATCTGTGAAATAAAATGCTGAATAAATACACTGAACTCTCAGCTGAACTCATCTTGGCATATTAATCCAGGCTGTCAAGTTACACTCTAGTTCAACTGAATAAACCCCTTAACAAGAGTAGGAAAAATAAATTAACCTTTTTTTTCCTGGCCAAAAAGCAACAGACTAAATAAAAGCACTCCATATTCTCTGCAAATATCCCATTTCTTTACTATATTGTCCCACAATTACTATAAGCTATTTTCTCTTATAAAAAAAAACAGCATAAAGCAGAAAAAGCTTCAACTGCAGGAACAGCAACCCATAAAGTGGGATRTGCCATGCTTTTATGATTTGGAAATTATGAACACTGCTCTATTTCAAGCAAAATTTCACTATAAATACTTTTGTGTTTCCTTGTAAAAGAACAGAGCTCCATTTCCGCTTAAATGGCTGCTGATTTTTTTCGAAGATGATGCACTGCATTAAAATTTACTCTTCAGCGAAAGCCTCTCAAGAATGACTTCAGGAGTATTAGCACAAAAAAATCCTTGAAGGAAAATTCTGTGACAGATTTATCTGCCACAAAGATCAGCAACCATGTAGCTGTATATTTATTCAAAAACAGTATCACAAACAACCTGCACAGCTTCAAGGAAATGTGCATAAGAGATGAATTAAAAGTTCAGGAGAAAACAGAGTAAGATATTAAACAGGCAAACTGTGGTCTTAATAGAAGGAGTGCTCTGAAAAACCAAAAAGACTGCTGACTCCAGTTATTTTTGATGATATTTACACTTTCCTGTACACTTAATGCTGCAGTGGCAGGTGGACCCAGGCTGGGAGCGCCCCATCAGCAGCACGGGCAGGGTCTGGGGGTGCCACAACACCTGAACTGGGGAGCTAGTCCCAGCTGCCCTGAGCTCAGTGCACGGCACACATCTGCCAGGCAGCAGAAAACAACCATGACAAAGCTGTATATCCCTTTATTTCATCAGCTGAACAGCACCCTCCCAACACGGCACTCCTGAGCTGCGCCCGCGGGAGCCATTCCCACCCTGCACCTGGCAGCGTCCTGCTGGCGAGTCATATCCAGCCTAACATCTGAAACAAAACAGAAACCCGTTTTTTCAGTGTGRAGAACTAGCAATTAGGGGGTGAAAAACGCCTTCAGACCTGATCTTCCCTGTGGGCAGTGGGCACCAGGCAGGGCAGGGTGGTCGGGCCGTTCCCAAGCAGCCGGGATCAGGCTGCTCCAAGCAGCACATGAAGGTTTGGGGGCTGCCACCAGCCACAAGGCTTTAATTCACAGCAGCCTCCACCCTGTGTACCCACACAGCAGCCCAATGAATCTGTGCTCACCAGCACTGGCTTTGGTAGCTTGGCAGGACACCAACACCACAGCCCTGCACCCCCTCCCTCCTTCATGAGGCAGAACTTCCAACAACAGCACCAGAGGAAAGGGAACAGGGGCACAGCRATCTTTACTGAAGAACAGAACTAYTACAGCTTTTATGGCAACTASATTTTGCTGTACAGTCAAGAAAAAWCTGTGAGATCCCCTGTGCCTTGCAGTTATGCCATCCCACTCGCTGAAGCCAGCCATGGCACTACCCACACGGAAAGGAAAGGGCATGCCAGGGCTGGAAAGCCCAGCCCTGCTGCAGCACCCCACTGACACACTGCGCTGAAACACAGCACGGGGATCCTGTCCTGGGAGCACACACAGCCACGGGGACACGGTCACAGTGAGTGCAGAGCTATCCAGGGGCTGAGGCACAGCCTAGCAACAGGCCTGGCAGAAATAACTCGCCTCATCATTATGCAGGTAAGATATGCAATTGCAAACGTCACCGAGGCTGAGGAGAGAATCGTGATCTCTCCGGAGGAGGGGGAAGAGCCRCCTTCTGCCACACGTCATTCAGCAACTTCAGGATGCAGCTGAAAAGCCTCCAAAAAATAACCGTGGGGAGGAAGTGCGGGTGGCAAATCTCCAGCAGCCAAGCCATGCTCCCTCCTGCCCGTCCAGGGGCTCACAGAGGTTACGGAGACACTGCTGACTCCAACTTCATCCACACGCTGCTCTCACTGACAGGCAATCTCAGGCTCTTAATTGCCAAGCACTGCCTCTGCCTTATAATTGTTACTGTGATCGGAATTTCAAATAGTCCCAGAGCAGCAGTTAGTCATAAAATCTATTTCCAGGAGATAGTCAATTTTTCCCCATCCCTCAAAGCCCATGGCCAGGACAGCTGGTTAATAGACTGAAGGAATTCATCCTAACTACTGGGGACCCAATTAGCAGAATGGACTTGGGTGAGGGGAAAGGGAAGAGGAAATGCCAGTCATTTCCTACTTACCATATTGAACTGCTGCTGCAGTTTTTCATTGGCATAGTTGATACAGAACTGTTCAAAGCTGTTGATTTCRAATGTTTCAAATCTAAAATATGCAYAGAYTCAAAATTACTAGTGTACTGCAAAAAAAAAGATAAAATTACCCCAAAATTTAAAACTCCCTCCCTCCAGTTAAATTAATTGAATTATTTCAGRCACAAGTAACACAGCCAAGCAAGAAAACACACAGGGAAACAGCAAATTGCACTACAGAGGCAGTTCCCTCTCTAGGCAGGGMTGAGGAACTTGGAGAAAGGACTGATGTTCCTGGAGAGCACATCGGTTATCTTTGTCCTCTCTGTAAGTGCCACCTTGGAGGAACTGGACATGAAAATTCCCTTGTAACTTTCCACAACACAACAGATACTTGAAGTACAAACAGCAAAAACCTGAAATCCCACTATAAATGTCAAAGTCATGACAAAGATCTTAGAGACCGTGTCAAAACTAAACACCTACTTCCTTCAGCTGGAATAAGCAGCTGCTAAAGTTTGTTTTTTTTTTTTGTGTAATCCATGCAGCACTAGATGATAAAGACAATGATGCTTTGCAGTCAGATAATTGTGTAAGAGTGTCTTATCTCTGACAAAAACTCACCCATAGATGTCCAACACCCCGATGAAAGAATGCTGCTTTACAGTGGCGTGAAGGGCTTTGTTCACATGATCTACAATCCAGTTAAAGAGATTAGCATAGATATGTTTGGCAAGTGCGTCTCTGGCATTGATGGCATGAAGTTTGGAAATTGGCTTGATGTAGGTTTCAGTGGCAGTGGCGAGCTTCCTGTGGCAAAGCCAGTGGGCCATCTCCTCATACTCCACACCCATGAGGTCACAGAARATGGTGAGGGGCTCGTGCTTGGGCTAATAAAAACAGGCTCATTAGACCTTGAGACAGTATTACCCACAGCAAACACACAGTCATGCAAACAGACCTGCCTGCCTGAGATCCTACAATAAGCAGCAACAGCAGCTTCCTCAGCTCTTCCTCCTTCAAAAGTGCCCTTCCCCCTTAGCACATATACGTTGCTGAAGTAAATTAGTGGATAAGCTTCCTCAAAGGCATTTATTTTACTGTACTTGTGTTCATCAAAATGCTTCACACAGGGAACCTGCAACCTTCAGAAAATTAATCAACTGGCTTCACTGGGATGGACTTGGTATTTTGAGTTCTTACAACTGTCTCAGGCCAAATGGACTGCAGTTTCCAACTGGGGCTCTTGACTGCTCAAATACAGCATGGCAGGGAGTGATGAGCAAAAAGGTGCGGCTCGAGCCAAGAAGCAAGAGGAAGAAGTGTGGAAGGACTTCAGTGCTCTGGTCTCAGTACTTAACAAAGCATTTTCTTAGTGAATTATGGAGACAAACACTAAGAGATGCAGCACATGAATTATGTTCTCTAGCACTCAAACTGGACTGGACAAGAGAAAAAACTGAGCTTTGTTTAACTGGGTAAAATCAACCAGCAAGGCCTGCATGCTGAGGTGGGCATACAAGATTTCTGCACAAAAATCAGTGCAGAGCATTTACCACTCAAGATACTACACCTTGTGACAACCACGCAAACTGATCACTAGAAATCAAGGAGGACAGTCAGGTCTTTCCTGCTAAGGAACTCCCCTAACACCTCCTCCTCATGACGCTCCCGTTGCACCTGGTGGCTCAGCAGCTCACTGACAAGCAGCATCTTGACAAGGACAGATGGCAGAGGACTGCTCTGCATGTCCAGTGGCTTCAGGGTACATGAGCTTCAAATATTCCCACATCCTTCTGACKTCTCTGAGGCTTTTCCTAGTTCTTACAACAGACAAGTCCCATGCAGCGGCACACCCAAAATCCAGTTAACTGAGCATGTTTTACTGGCTTGGAAGACAATAATAAAATAATAACTATGAACACTGCACAGAAGAGTGTCACTTCAGGGCTGCTCAAGCTGACATTAAACAAACTAATTCACTGCCACAGCAGCATATGGAGCCCTTTGCTGAGCACCCTGCAGCACCAGTGCTCCATCAGCACAGCAGTGGCTCCTAGCAGGGCAGTCTGCACGGCACAGAGCTCTGTGGTGACCCAGCTACTGCCAGAGAACAGCACAGCCCAGCTAATGGTGCCACTGAACACACATCCACCACTGCCTGCCAGGCGTTGTCAGGCCAGGACAGGTTTGCACAGGAACCTGCAGCTTTTTACCAGCTCAGCCTGTGGCATTCCTACACTGGAGATACACAGGCAAACTCCTCATGTCCTGGGGTTCATCAGCTTTCTACCTATGATCATTAAATTTTAGCTTTCTTCATAGTGAAAACTTTTATCAGACACAGCAAAGAATAAGGATTTAGCTGTGGTTTCAAAGCAGCTGTTGGATCCCACAGACAGATGGTGTCAGACTAGGAACACCCATCACCTCTTGCCCCATGAAGGACCTGTTGTCTCAGCTCCAGAAACTGCCATTTCAGATTCTTGAGAGATTGACACAAGAAAAAAGATCTGCAAGTGTTGCCAAYATTTCAAGAGAGAGAAAGATGAAAGATGGCAGGCCAGCAGCAGACATTCAGGGAAAAGCAAAAAGAGAAACTGGTCACTCTGAATCCAAAGAAGAGAAGAGGGACCAGCCAGATCTGTTTTGTTTCTCATCTCCAGAATATGGACTTGGATAAGAAGCCTTGGCCCTCACCAGTAAGGAGGGCTTTTCAGAACASACTATGTAGTTGGTCCTTGTTGCTGATCTCCTGGGCAAAAAAGAACTGATAAAACCACGACACTTGGATGAGTCACACAAATCATACCTATGTATCCTATGCTTATGGCTAGACATCCCAGAGGACTTTGTAAAGCATTTGCTTTGCAATTATTTAGGACATTTTGACATTTAATGTCAAAAAAAAAAACCTATCTGGCAAAGCATTTACTGTGTGCAGGGAAGATATTCATGTAGGAATATAAAGATCTAGACACCTGCTCAGGACTTCAAAGCCAGCCTGGCTGGTAGACTTTKCTAGGACAGATCAATTACCATTATAATTGTATACCAATGTTAGAATACAGAGAGCACTGTCTAAAGCCTCTAAACTGAGAAGAGTTGAATCCATCTGCAAAAAACTGAAAAYGCTAGCAAATTAGAAATAAACATATTTCCATTTTTATATTTTCATTCTTTTTCAGAAGAGATCCCTGCAAAYAAGCAGGAGACAGACCTGTCAAGAGTGCAAACCACACACCCTTCAGCTCATCTGCTACTCACAGGAACAGTGCAGCTGTCAGAATCCCGAGATGCAAACTCCACATTGCCCAAGTGAAGGATGCCAGCAAGGATTCGAAAAATTCCCATCTGGTAGGTATCACTAATCCCTGAAAAAGGATGAATAAAAGGTTTTGAATGGARAGAGCTTCAGCTGTGAAAAAATCTATTAAGGAGAGAAAACCAGTGACTGCTGYGTGTGACTTTGACATTTGACAGTACTAATTGGATCCACTTCCATCAAAAACCTTTTACAACCAGATGAAAAAAAAATCCATTAAAATGRATCATTTAATTTGCTGTTTCAAAGTGCCTTGTCAGTGACCTCCAGCACTGCTACACCAAGGGAATCCACCATTTATGTTCACATAATGCATGCTCCTCCTAGATTCATGATTCCACTACAGTTTAAATCCCTTCTTCATGCAAGTATCTCAGTCCCAAAGTTTATCAAACTCCCCTGGTTTTAAACACAACAGAGTATGAAGAAAATAAACACAAATAATATAGAAAAGAGTTGCTAGTATATCAGATTTGGGATATGACTGTGATTCACCAATTACCTAGCAAAGTGCAGGCCTGCCTGGTGTTCACCATTTCCTTTGCATCATCAACACCATCAATCACAGGGCTTCCACCTTGCTTCGTATAGTGAAAGAAATTTGCATTCCCTGTAATAATAAAAAGCATGTATTTTACACAYATTGATGCAGAAATTCACAGCACATCTGTAAAGCTGTCTCATGACTAAGTTGCTCTCGGGAGAATCCATGATTTGATATATTTTCACCTTCTGGCTCATAAGACATACTTATTCTAGAGAGGATTTTTTTTCAAGATTTAACAGTGGAAGTATGTATTCTTTAAGCTACCTGGTTCCTATGGTAGGTTCCTCAAGCACATTCTCTACCTAACCTTGGTTCAGACTTCCACACCTGTGGAATGATCCCTCTGGAAGCAGTTCCTCTCCAAGTCTGAGCCAACCACCCAAGCAGTAGGTACAGAGCTGACAGCAGAAGCACTTTGGAATGAGGTGACAGATATTACTATGCTATTACTCCATCAGGATATTATACTTTGGTAATTTTTTTTTTCTTCTCTTTCCTAATTTATGGCCTGGCTCAGCCTTATGAGTATCTGTGATCCATTCAGGCTGAGAAGTCAAGGTTGGAGAACAGATAAGCTCCACCACTGTGGGGACAGCTCTGGGCCCCACTGGGAGACCAGCAGCTCTSCTGTGTAAATTCCTATGGTTTCCCTGGCCATGCTTCCAGCTGCACTAACAGACTCCTTTTCTTCCGCTCAGCTAAGGTTCCAAGAATGCTGAAAGAGAAGTCTGCTAAATGGCTTCTTCAGTTAYAATTACATCAGTTCCTTTCTTTCCTGTGTTAGCAGATGTGAATCCTAAATGTGCCAGGATGGTGCAGAAGAGCAGAGAAACACTGTAAAACCAGAACAGTGTTTCAGAAACYAGCACAGGCTGTGCAGTTTTCCTACTATGAAACCAACTTTTAAAAATATACAGGAAGCAATGAAGCTTTATGCTGAATTTTAAAAATGATGAGGTGATTGTCTATCCTAAGGTCATCATCACACCTTTCTTTTACAAAGCACCAACTCCTGTCAAATGGGAAACTTTTTTTTTTCAAATTAAAATGCTGATAGAATAAAATTCCCTTATCTGCTTTTTGATCACCAGGTTAGCAGAGACTGTACAGTAATTGTTGGTAACAGCTCAAGTAAAAGTATGGAGATACAAAATAAGCTTTTCAGGTACTTATACCAGAAAAGGTGAAATTCTCTGGTGGCTGGAAGAATGGAAAAAAGGCTTTAAAGAACTAAAGAAGAGAATTTCACCCTCCAATTTCACCAGGACACAGTAAGTCCTATTGATTSCAACTGCAGTGTATTAGAGTCTGCTGAATAAACAAATCTGTTACTTTTGTTTTATCAGAAAACCACAAAGTCTGAGGTCTTTGTCTTTAGTATTTGAAGGTTTAAAAGTTTAGAATTTAAAAGGCAGCAGTTCTTTAGCCTTATGGCTCAAAAAGCTCAGAGATGCTGTTYTGTCCCCACAATCACACAACACAACCAACGTGAATGTCATACCTAATCGCAGAGTTTTAAACTCAGGCAATGCTGCAGAGGCACAAAGCTGGTAAAAGATATGGTAATTTCTCTCCTCTTCTGCCTTTTAAAAGAAAGGAATTTGTTATTTTTCACCACATAAGAAGTGACAGAAACAACCATGAGCAGTAATTAATTMCTGTGTATAATGCTTTCTCTAGCAATACATTAAAAGCACAGAAGCCACATGGAAAAAAAGGAAGATAAATCAGCATCTATCATTTCCTTATTCGTTAATTTAATCCATTTTCAACAGCAAGAAGCATGCAGACAGTTTCACTTATAAGAAAAAAAAGTATGATTTCAGAACTGCAKATTATTATTAAACATAGATCAGGATTCTGTGGGTGGGTGAAATGATGATATTCAAACGTTTTTCATTTTCCAAAAATAACTAATACCATTTGCCTCAACGTTTATAATAAGCTGGTAAAGGGAGTATCTTCCTTGCCAAGKCAAAGCTTGAATTTTAAAATGAGGGACAAACATAGCTCAGAAGGCTCTGACTCATGACCAACACCATAATTCTGAACTTAAGTGCTCTACATTTCAAACCTTCCAACCAAAAAGGAACAAAAAACATTCTCKTCAAGCTAAACCATGTGCAGTAAGTCTCTCTTTTAAAATATACAACAGTATTTCATGTAAYATCCCCATATGGTACGAACTGTAATTATTATTTTTATATCTTTAGGTAGCCAGTCGGGGATAAATTCATTTTTACTGAGCTCTCGACTGTGAGGTAGGCAAAGACAGAGAGGAAGTGTGGGGGACAGTGCATTGGTTCAAGTATGAAATAACAAAATTAAGAAATTACATCAGTATTACCTGAAACACCACCCTTGATTTCTCCAACAGGTAAGTTCTCATGTTAGCACCAATGATTCGATACCTCTTATCAAAACCAATTTCAATGTATTTACCAAAGCGACTGCTGTTGTCATTCCTGGTGGTTTTGGCATTTCCAATAGACTGCAAAAAAGGGAATACTGTAAAGGTTAAAACAGCTTGTAGAAATTACCACATCTATTTAATCAACTACCTGACTCATAAACAATAACATTAATCGTGTCCTGGTTTAGAAATAATCAAGAACTTAATGAAGAATGATTTCTGCTTGGTCAACAAGTTACATCAAAATATAGTTATTTCATTAGTGGAAAACTGGGAGCTGATCTTCCTAGCAATTATTTCACTTCCACACAGTCTAATTTTACAGCTAAAAATCCTTTCTTGTTCTCTCAAAAGGAAATAAAGAGTCTAACAGAAAGCTCACATTCACACATATTTCTTCCAAGGACTTATTAAAACTGTAAGGATTATTTCATCTGGATATATTCATATATGTAGATGTACAGATATATATGCATAGTACTTGCAACCTCTGAAAGTCATAAACCCACAACCCACTCTGTTCTGCCTGGCTAACAGTTTATTATTATTTTTACTCTCTAACCACCACATTTCCAGACTATTTCTGCAAACATATAATTTAAACATATTTACTGTGTGCCCAAGCATAATCTAAAAATTGATATGCACAGACTTGAGTCATTTGCCTGAAACTGAACCCCTTGCACAGCAGCTTGGTTACCCACCCAGAGACAGCCCTTGCTGCTGCCCTGCCCCGTGCTGAACCTTCTCAGAATAATTCAATACAGCTCCACACACAACAAACAATATTTCATGCATTTCCTCTAYGTTACATGTCCTGGGATGCCCAGGGCAAATGATGACTGTGGCTCCTGCATGTCTTGGTGCAATTGTGCCTTACCTCACCAGCACCAGGGCTCACCCCACAACAGGTACCAGCTGGATACATCARAATTCAAGGCATGCAAATCACAACATGCTGAACGTCAAAGAAAATAATTTTTTCTGCTCAATTAGACCATGTTGTAGACATCACATAGCAATTCACCTTCCAAAAACCTCCTAAAGGTATCASTGCATCAAAAGAACGGCATTAGGAATAACTGAGATGTAGCACAGTGCCTTTCATCACATGGCACTGTGTGTGTGTCACTAAGCCTTAAGTGCACTGCTGTATCTGTGTCCTACTTTCCCAGTCCACGCAGCCATCCACTGCAACTCTGTGCTGAAATAAACTTGAGAAAAACAAATGAGAGCAAGCAGCACTGCTGAGTATCCCAAATCTGCAAGCAAAAGGCCAGTGAATGGGTCAGTGCCAGCTGGTACAGCCTGGAAAGTGGGACCAGACTGTCATAAACCCCATGAGAGCAGCAGCAGCAGCAYGCACACCCGACAGAGCAGATGTCAAAGTGGGCATCAGATGGACAGTTGCTGTGAAGGACCTAGRAGCAAACTGCATCTCTGCAGTTCTAAGAAACATCAAATTCATTCAAACTGAATGTACTCTGCACTCTTGTGTTTTAAAATTATCACAACTGTAGTGGTGGTGGTAGCAATATATTACAATATTTCTATTACAATATTTCAGAAATCAGTTATTCCTATGAAAGGTATTACTGATAAAAACAGAAAGTCTTTGTGATTATAAYATTGCACGATACAGTACATACAAAGCTGTACCATTTGCATGGCTATAGAGGGTAATGAAGAATGAGAGGCAGGAAATGACATAAAGATGTGTTTTAAGACTTGTCCATTTCTACATTTGCAATAGGAAAATGGTATACAGTTATTGACTTCAAAAGTAATCACTTAAATAGCTGCTAGAAATGTACAGTGATCTCTCTTGATATTAATGAGTATTTAGTAGGCTAAGATAACGTGATGATAGCTCATAAAATACTGAAGTATAGGATGTCCAAATAGAAATTTAAAAATAAAATGGGATTCTGCTTCTAAGAGTTTACAGTCAGCTTAGTAAGTAAGAAATTCCCTGTTTCTAAAATGAACTACTCATTTTCTTCCTAAAATATATRGGTTAATTTGTATTTCTACTGATTTATCAACTGAAGAATTCAAAACATTAATTATGCCATCATAAGAGTCTGTCTCKACATCAAATTTCACAACACTCACTCTAAAGCTAATTTAAAGTTCAAGTGTTGGAAGTTAAAAGGGTGACTTTCATCCAATTATAATAATCTTTAAAGCCACTGAAATATATATTTAGATACAGCCACATTCACAAAACTGTTTTCCTTTAAAAATAAAAATAWAACACCACCATTAATTTTTAGTGARTGAAAAAAGGTATAGATGGGRAGCTCTTTTCATYTTCTTTAAACTTCCTYGCTTTTGGAAATTAACTCAGMCAATTAGCAGTGAGCTGATGGTCCAGAGAGAGCAGAATGTTTGTTTTAGGCTCTGGGACCGAACACAAGAAGGGCAAGGCTCAGCTCCCCTGCCTTACTCAGATGAGTCGCTGCCCAGCACAGCACAGCACGTTTTATCCCCCAGAAGGAACTTCCAAACACCACACAGCACCACAAACCAGGCACAATTACCTTGTGACAGACACACACAATGAGGATCATGAACTCCTCACGCCAGGAGGAAAGGAGGAATAAAACATAGTTCATTTTTTAAAAACCTGAGGAAAAAAACAACGGCAGCATTTTGCATTTCACATTTCACTGCGTGCTCTCTGTTTTCTCATGATCTTTCACGCTACTGCAGAGATGCCCAACATGTACCAAGG
This sequence comes from Malurus melanocephalus, assembly GCF_030028575.1. Taxonomy (NCBI): domain Eukaryota; kingdom Metazoa; phylum Chordata; class Aves; order Passeriformes; family Maluridae; genus Malurus; species Malurus melanocephalus. The sequence goes on from NW_026623395.1 coordinate 93,511, forward strand.
CATCAGTGGTGCTAAGCATTTCCCTAGGCTGCTCACAGGCATGGGCACGTGTGTGCCTGTGGACAGTGCCACTTCTCTGAGAAACTCCCCCAGGACATTCTCTCTGATGAATCATTTCTAAACCGAGCTCCTCAACTTCAGCCACAACTTGAATTTACGCATGTAGGCAAAGACACAAGAAACAATTTAGATGAATCTAAGAAATATTTTCTGCTTGGCTGTGACATCAGAGTCACAGCCTCTCCTGAGCTTCCCAGGGAACAGAGACCCTACAGCAGGAGGAACTCTACATGTCCTCTCAAAATCTACTGCCAGCACCTGCCCTCCCAAGCCTATGGCTTTGCCACTTCACTACAGTAGGTACAACAATTTCCAAAACTGAAACAAGAGTCTGAGCTAATTACAGCAAAATTATATCTTCTRATGTGTTTTTCTCCTCTGAAAGAAACTGTGTGTATCCCATGTAACTGTTTCCTTAGTCTCTCTTTCCTAACTGCATGTCCTAAAATTTAACATTTGYTTTCTTTCAGAGTACCATCTACTGGCGCCCCACATGTTTTGTGGGTAAGGCCAACAATTCTATCCTGCTTGGAATTTAACACACAAAACCAGTCTTCTCCAATTGCATTTAGCCATCAGTCTGGGAATTAGCAGCTACAAAGCTGAAGAGACTTAAGGCAGCACTCATAGAAAAATTACTTTGCTACGTGAAATACATTAACAATATCGAAACATCACCTCCCCTCTTCTCTCAGTCTTTCATAAATGTTACACAAAATGATGCCTAAAGCACCTCCTTGTAAATGGATTAAATGAAAAAAAAATTAAAATGTTTTTAAAAGGTATGGATTGCTCTCTTGATCGAATGCTCATGTTTGCCCCAGAGCAGAAGCTGCAGCTGGAAGGCCGGGTTTAGTGCAGYAGCTCTCTTACCTCCATGATGGGATTGGAGGCCAAGACCTTCTCCTCAACATTGGCTTCACTGGCAGATCCACTGACTGTGGCAAAGTACCTCATGGCATATTTAGCAGAGACAGTCTTGCCAGCTCCAGACTCGCCACTGACAATGATGGACTGGTTCCGCTCATCTCTGAAACACAAACACATGTTAACTCACAGCTGTTCTCCCAAGGATATTACTGCCTGCATCCCCAGCTTGSCAACAACCCTTCCACCATAAATACCGTGTTAGCAGCACAGCACAAGGGAAATGCACGTGCAGGCACAAGGCAGTTCACTGGCTGGACTGCCTGCAGCAGGATGGATGCTCCTGGGACAGCCCAGCCAGCCAGCAGAGCTGCTTCAGAGAACCTGGCTACAGCAGAGGAGCTGTTAGCACTGTTCACTAYGTGTTTCTGCAGCTACTTCTACCCAGAGTCCATGGTACAATGCTCCATGAAGTTATCAGTGCTCATTAGTAAAGATCATGAACGCCATCTTACAGACTGAGAAATCAATGGCAGAGTCAGCCACAGAAACCTTTCATCCCTCTGATCTAATCACCAGCTTATCCCAGAATTGTTCTGAATCTGAAAAATTAAAACATGGCTGCTCAGGACACAGATAGCAGCTCTGGGAGTGAAGACAGTCCCTTTGATGTGAAACAATTTCCTCTTGGATAAAAAAAGAATAATTTCCATTTGCTCCTAAAACAATTTTCTCTATACTCAAAGAGGACTCTGCATAAACTCAACTATGTGAGTAAACAACAGACTACAATATAACACAGAAATCAACATTTATTGAGCCTGAAACTTTAAAAATAAAGACCATATGTGCTTTATAAAGCTTTTACATTTTCAAAGCAAATTAAGTTAAAATGAAAGATATTTCAAAGTATCCCTATGAGCTGGGTGAACTTAACTGTATCTTACACAATTACATGAAAAGAGACAAAAGGAGGAATAAAACTTTTCCCCAAAGCTTTCCAGAGCTGGGGGGGGACACAGAGTACAGTTAAGGCACAGGCCAGGCTGTCCTTACAGCACAGGAGCTGTGAATGCCATTTCAGGCACATCCATGTTCAGGAGGCACAGTGACAGTCTGCAGGGCCTGCCAGCGGCATCAGGAAATGCTGGGGAGGGGAATCAAAGACATATGCCTGCAAAAAGTGCCTGTGGTTTCTGTAGCCTAAAGGTGCTCCAGAAGATCAAGAGTTCTGTTTCCAGGATGGTAAAAAAAACCCTGCTGATGAAATAATTAAGCTACTTATCAAACATGTATAAATTATACCTGTTCCTTTTYTGTGTTAAGAAGTCCACCTTAGTCAAAATCGGAGATTTTGTCCCAAATTGGTGTTACAAGTGATGTATCACATTTATGAGCCCATTGGTATCCCTACACACKGCCAGCCCCAAGTGGAAACTGGATGGTGTTTCATGTCCCTCAGCACGGCCCTCAAGGCACCATTCCCCCCGAGGTGAGAGTGGCTCCTCCTCCTCCTCCCTTCCTCTCTCTCCCACAGGATGATGTCCATGCCCGTGATAATCCAAGAGGGAGGTACCTGACACCTTTGGGTACCTGGCCAGGCTTTCCCACCTGGTAGAAGAATGGTGACCATCTCTATCTCCCACCCTGGAGTTTAACAATTCTCATCAAATCACTTTGGTATTCCACTGGTTTATGGTGGTCTCTGATGGAACTACTGAGCACACTATCCCYGAGGGAGGACTGGTTTGTGTGGCCATCAAGACAAACATCATTTTCATCAACTATTCTGTCAAAACAAGCCAATTCAAGTCCCATCAGCTGTGAGGGCACCATAAACTGGACAACACCCCACAACAGCTGCTGTCAGGCCCAGTTCGTTCCTGTGGGCTTAGGCTCTGGATAACAACTGTTTACAGACTCTGCTGCTGCTCTCATATCTTCTACCTRTCTTCAAAACCAATGCCAAGCCCTCAGGTAAGAGCACAGCTCCAGCACCCACTTTGTGCTAGCCAAAGCCACATGCTCAAGAAGCCTCTGGTTCTGTCACCCATCCCTGGGAGAGCCAAGGTGGTGGCATTTGTTTAACCAAATGAAGGTACCAGCTGAAGCAGATTTTCCACATTTTGGTAAAAAGAAATTAATTGAAATGGCTGAGTGCTGCTTTAAATTTAAYAGCAAAGTGTTAAGAAGATCAAAGCAACCTAATTTTATGTTCTCGACTTCCATGTAACACATGCAATAGGTGTGAATGACTACAGCACAGTTCCCACATTCGTACACACCAAGCTGTCAGTCTCAGTGGGAAAGTCATGGAAAAGCAGAACTGTTCAGCCTGATAACCTGCACTGTGTAGCCCAGGTCACACAGCCTTGGCCATATGTCCCATCCCACCCTCTGACAAGACCTCATGTGACAGGGGCCATCAAGCCTYTGTGCAGGATCTCGAGGGCAGTCTGTGTGCCTGGGATGGCTTGAAGAAGCAGAAACACTCCTGTTCCTCCCCCATTCCCCCTCGCYGAGTTGACTCGTGGTAGACAGAGGTGTGTGGGAGAGAGCCTGWGCCTCAGGAAGCTGCGGGAGTTATGTGGATCCTCCTGCTCAAAGAGAGCAGCAGCAGGATGCAGGAGAAATCCAAGCAAAAGCCAAAAATCCAGGCTTAAATGGGACAACCGGTAACAAACAATTTTCCTCTCCTACAGACAGTTCCTGCAGTGAGTCAAAAACAACCATTTTTTCACAGGACTGGCACAACACTCTCTTTTTTGCTCCTGTGCTCTTTCAAACAGAAAAAACTCCAAACGATGCCATTCTAAAACATGAAACTTCTGGTCTRATTTCAGGGCTGCCTAACACAGGAGACAGGCAATAATATAACAAGCTTTTCATTTGTAGATCACCAGCGGTTTCATGTATTAAATATCATTAAATATATGAAGACTGAGGAAGCTCAAGTCTGTGAAATGGATCCTCTGATGGTTAAGCCTTTTCAGTTCCCAAAGTACAAAACGCTTTCAGAAAACCAAGGAACGCAAACTCACTCAGACTTCTGACAAAACAAACTTCTCACAAAACTGCCCATAAAAACCAAGCTCTTTTGCCAAGAAAGGAGCATGGAAATAAAGGTGTCTCATCCTGTCACATCCCCGAAGGACAAGTGTGGGAGCACAGAAAACACACACCGGTTTTGCAGTCCTTACTCTCTTCTCAGGAGCTCCATGTTTACWAAGACAGTAATGAAACAATGAGTTTGAAATAGCAGTTTAAGAATAGAATTCTTAAGGAGAAGTTAATCAGCCAGAATTTCTGTGATAAGACACGAAGAGATTCTCTTCCCCTCAGCACACACGTGTGCCCAGGAATAGGGGATGCATTCTTCTGTYGCTGTGTGAGCACACAGACACACACACATTGCACACCCTGCAACGAGAGGAGACAGGGTTTGCTCTGTGGGAGATACAAACATCGCTGCTGTCTGTTCTGCAGGGATTGTCGGTGTCTGCAGCAGCCACAGCCATCGGGGCACACAAAGGGCTCCCTCAGCCACCACAGCAGTGCCTCTTGCCAGCGCTCCATCCACCCTCAGGGCCGCTCTTGTCTGCTGCACTACATTAATCCATTGTTCTGCTTTAACACACTGTAGTGGCCATCCTCTAGCACATCATTCTTTGTGCTTTTTGGCACAGAGAGAGGAAAACACAACAAAACAGATCACACTGGGCATTTGGAGGAGAAAGGACCGTGTAACACAAACCCAAAGAGCRGCAGGGGATGAGCTCTCACTGCCGCATCCCCAGGGAGGATTTGGCTCATGGACATCCCACCACAGGCAGCAAAAGATTCAGTCCTGGAGGACCAGGGTGGAGTGGGCCTGCCAGGCAGCTGTGCCAGCTCAGCAGAAAGCTCTTTAATGACAGAAAACTTTAAAGAAACAAAACACCACAYTTAAAAGCAAAATAACAAGTAAACTAGCATGAAAGCATCTTGGATAATGTATGAGATGTGGTGAGAATAATTTYTGGTTATTAGTAYAAYCAGTGGTYTGTCTAAAATAYAACTTCTGCTTRTGTCAAATGAAATTTTCATAATCARGCTGCATTAAAAACAAAACAAAAATYTAAAAACCAAACCAAAACAAATGAAAAAAATCCCAGAAAACAAATGTGACACCACCCAAGTTCTTCCTTTGAGATATAATTCACCTTTAGAGTTATTTTCAGCTAAATCATTAGCCCCTTACCTTTGACCTGACATTTTGTGCACTTAACATCTCACCAGTTGGGAAAAAAGCTATAATTAAAATTTTCAGCCAATGAAACAAGTAAGTAGGGCAACAGCTTTATGTGTGACACCACTTCGCAGCCAGATGCCACATTTTATGCAAAACTTCATCTTGCAGTTTTTTCTCTGCATAAAACATGTAAGAAGATGGTTTTAAAATTAAGATTACTTCTGAATGGAGGGAACATTTTAATTACTCTTTTGCAAACAGAAATGAGGAAAAGCAATCTGGGAAATGAGAGGTGGAGGAGTTCTCTTTCCCCCAAAGGCAGACAGCAATCAGATCCCAGCACACAGAACTACATCACAGTGAYGCAACACTGAGCCAAATTATCTTGAAAAGATTAAGACTGAAACAGTTTGACTGGGAGCAGTTTACCACTCATGGAAACACYATGGTATGTTCAGGATCACATTCAGCTTTTTCAATTTCTGAACAGCGCAGAAGAATAAAGGAATGACAAAATTACTTTAAAACTGCCATTTTAAGATGACAGGTCCAGACACTTCACAAGCTGAAATGTGAAATGATAGGCTGAGATTGCCTGCAGTATCAAAAGATTTGGTTCAGAAATCTTCTCTATAAATTCTCACAGGCCTATACCTTGGGAATCATGTGAGGATAACAGCTCTTTCTTGATAAATAAAAGCATGAGAACACACTATGGAACAACTAACTGATAATTTTAAGTAGTGCTCTCTATCACAAAAAATACTGCAGAACCAGATTTTTGCATGGGCTGGCATTTTTTAAAGRCAATTTTACTTTATCTAGAAAATTTTGTTGACAGGCAATATGTTTATGAGGAAATTCACTGTCAGAGTGCCAAAACTGAATAGATATAGYCTTACCTAGCTCCTGGAAGCTTGAGATTACAGCCTACACAGCAACAGGGGCTTCTTAGGCTTTGAATAAATGTTACAAAATTGAACACTGAAGAYAGTTTCTGATCAAAGAAGGTTCAGCATCGAGGAAGACAGTGCTGCAAACTGACTTGAGATACCTTACATACAAGAAAAGGATTTTGCAGACCATAAATGAAATGAAACCAAGCAAGTGGTTTAAAAAAAATCACCTTGCTTTCAAGAGGTGAAAAAACAAAAAACCCTTTGTTGGAGATGTGCATCTCCCTTAATGCAATGCTTTTAATAGCACTGGCTACTTTAAATTCTGTATTTTATAAAAATCTACGGATGATGTTTCCAGGAGAGCCCAGTGTGGAGGAACTGCTACCCTGATGAGCTCCCAGCTGTCARATAAACTGGAAGCAAGAGGAAGACTGTCACTGGGCACCTCCAATYTGTACAGAGGGCTGCAACAACCCTGACTAATCACTGATAGCTGTCATTATCCAAGGCAGCTTTTAACGATTTCAGCTGACCAATGGAAAAATTGAGGCAAAAAAAGAAAAACCAGTGCAAGAAATGAAACATTCAAGTGGCTAATATTAAACATACTAMATTTTCAAACAATTTTCATTGAAGATCACTTCACCCACCTAATCTGCTTCCCACAAAACTCCAAACAGCTCACTGCATCAAAGCCATTACTTCCAGAGCAAACTGTCCAAACACATCACGATAATCAAGGCATATAGACTGAAAAATCCTTATAGATATCTTGTTTACCTTCTTCCTCTATACCAACTGAAAATCCCTCTCTGAAGCAGGAACACTAAAAGTTAAAAACCTCTCTATCAGTAAGCATTTCAGAGAGGATTAAAGAAGCCCAAAGCTATTCGATTTAATCATCAAAGCACAACACTTTTGGGTTTTTTTTTCCCTTCCTATGACTGATACATTGGATGTATCACTTGATCTTGGCTTTCAGCCATGACTCCACAGCAAATAACATCAAATAAAGGTGTAGAAGCACACCYGCCACAGAAACATCAACTTGGGAAAAGAAACAAAAGCAATACAGAAGTACTGACAACAAAAGGAATACAGAAATTATTGACATTAACTTCAATATTCCTATCAATCCATTCATACCCARGCTACCAGCATCTCTCCCTGGAAAAACTGTATCATTAACAGCTGCTTTTAAAAGATTCAGACATGGACTTTGAAATGCTTGCCTGTGATGAACTACTTCAAAGTTGAGTTTTCTCCATGTCATAATGTAGACRAGATTGGCAGAAAAGATCAGAGTGAAACACCCTTATATATAATGAAGAAGGCAAATAACAGGGTAATTTGATGAGAAGAACATTAGTTCTGACTTTGCCTTTGATCCTAAATCGTCTCATGTTTGTTACCCTTGAGGACACTGCCAAGGTGCTGATGTTTTTAAGGAAGCTTCTTGGCAGGGTGCTTTGAAGGTCACCACCTYCAGGACATCTTCCCCCCTCACTCTTTCAGTGCTAAAAGGTTAATTAAATCTCCTGACATTTTTTTTCCACCTCCTCCTTCTGTTTTGTTTCTCCCCTCTTGTGGAGCTGCTACTGCTTTATTCTTTTCTTTTGGAATAACATGTTTAGGTTGTGGGGAAGGTCACCAGCCTCATTGCATATGACCGTTTCATTTTTATTTAACTCAAACCAGCACMAACTGCTGCTAAAGGCCTGATCCTGTGATCTTCAAACATTAAAATCCCCTAGTGTTTCAATCCCAGTACACAATAAATAGCTTTTATTTGATCTAGCAGTGACAGTCTGATCTTCTTTTTCTCACTACTGTTCTTCTGCTGCAATTCTGTGGTGGTAAGATAGACTTGTAAGCCTGAAACTGCTTTACATTTTCAAAACAGTAAATTTTCAATGATCAAAGTACCTGACATAAACTCCCAGGGAAGAAACCTGTGACTCAGGGAACATTTGGGATAGATGCTACTCTCAGCACACACACATAACTACCACTAACACCAGTGCACGTCACACCCATCAGAGATGGAAAACTAACTCAGTGCTTTGCCATCCTTCAGCTGAATTATGGCAGCAGGAACTCCAACCCAAGAAAATAACTTAGAAACTAACAACATTGCTGAAAGGTCAGACAGATTCATTCTGTGAACACAAACACTGGCAGGTTTGACATCTTGCTGTACTTTCACCAGCTGCAGTTTCTCTGAGAGCCACAGGATTAACTAGGGACCAWCAAAAACTTAAGTTTAAGCTCTGTTTCATGTTTCACACCTTAAAGCAGATTTCCAAACCTTTCAARGATACACATACATATATGCAGCTGACATGATTCAGTATCTCCAGTAATACAAACAGAACTCTGACCTAAGTAAACATCCTRTTTTTGCAATCAATCTCTCAACATCCCCATTGCATATTTGTGACAGCATATGATCAAAATAACCTGCAATATTTACAGTCAGGTTAGATGTCATATACACATCTTTGTATCTGACAGCATAACTAAAAAAATCTGTTTAATAATGATCATTTCCCCCCCATGAGGCACTGGTAACAATGCACTTAAAATAAATCAGAAGTGCTAAATATCACTGYAATTGCTTTACTGATGCTCCCAAATAACTCAGAAGCACTCCTGCTACAGAAATCATGGAATCAAAGAACAGAAAAACATATCTAATACTCCACACATTCCAAAGAGTTAATTCAGTCTTGGAATTACAGAAAAGATTTTGAACTCCTTTCTTGGGAAGCCCATCTGATTTCATCAGGTATCAATACAAACCCAGGAGTTCTCTGTAGTACTGAATGTTTTAGGAGCTTCACAGAAAGCAGTTTGATTAACTTATCAAGAAATTTAGGAAGGATCTTCCCAGGTGCAGGGGAGCAGCCCCAGCAGGCTAAAGGGAACTCGGTCTCCAAGGGATTGGCATCTCCAGTGCAGCAAAGAGGATGCACAGCTGATGAATGCAGGCAAAAGAATAAAGCACCAGAAAGACAAATCCATGATGTAAGATGAATAAGGTTTTGCACAACTCATGTGAAAGCTCACTAAATACTTCTGATTTCAAGAAACAGTGAAATAAATGTTGAAATAAACAGTGTTTCCTAAAAAACACCAGTGACTGTAAACCTGAAAGCAAAATATACCCATATACGTTTTTTTCCTAGGACAATCTTCCCTTTTCAGCACAAAATGTGCTTTTGAGAGACACAAGGATCTGGATTTTTTTTGCAGACTCACCAGCCAGTGCTCTTCCTAAGACCTTCCCTCCCAGTCCCATGCCACAGTAGGTCCCAAACTCATTTTTTGTGCAGTTGTGCTCCACTTTCCTCCCATTGCCACAGTTACTTGTTTTTCTAGAAGACCAAAATTGCATCCCCACTTCTCCTAAAATAAAAGGCAGCTGTAAAACCCACCAGTGCTGGGTGCTTTAACACGAGTCAATGCAATATATTTAGCTTCACCTTTGCCTAAGGGCAGCATTGTGTGGCAGCAAACAAGACTGCACGCTCAGCTGCACTCCTTCAGTGCAAAGGCTTTGAAACTCAGCCCAGGGCACACGGCATCTGCTAGGAGCCATTATAAAACCTGGCAGCTCTACAAACCCAGGATTTTCTCTTCAAACAGAAGTAATTTAACTGTTCAATAAGTAAATAAATAAATAAACCAACAAGAATTCATTCAGCAGTATTCTAATGCTCTTGGACTAATGGAAAGCAGCAGCAGCCAGCTCCGGGCTGCCTTCCTGGCACCTCTCACATTGAGGGCAGGAGGCAACATCTTGCCCTTCATCAACCTTCTGAATAAACTATTTAAATCACAAAGTTCTTCACAGCCTTAAATAAATTCTGTTACCCCCTGTTTCTGGATTTGGCTGGTGAYCTCCTTAAAATGGGAAAGTTCCCCTGTTTTGTCTTCTTTCCACCTGCTTCCAAGCCATGCTGCACCAGCCCACCTTGCCATTATCTCTGCAGCTGCTCTCCCTGGCAGGTCACCTTCCCTGGAGAAGTCTCTGCAACCAGGCASACCTGACAGGTGCTCTACCTTCACCCTACTACCCTTTCCCTTCATTTTTCAAGTTTCCTTTCTGCAGTGGTGTTTGAAGAGCAGGCACGGCCCCTCTTTCCCTGCTACTCTACTGTGTCGTTCCCAGAGCCAAAGCCTCTAAATTCACTCATGTTGGCACATCCCAAAAGGTGTGGCCTGACACAGATAATTTTATTTTTTCCTCCCTCAATGGGCTGGTATATGAATTAAGAAGGTAACTTCTGTAAAACACCCAGAATGTGCAAATTGCTATATAAGCACTGAGGATTATTGTCAGAAATGGAAGTGCTCTGAACCATTCTGWAGTGATGTGACAGGGGAACAGGAAAAGAAAWGAAAGCAAAAAATGAGTTMCAAGWKCTTTGCCCCAGAAGCAAGCACAGAACAGCAGCTACAGTCTGGGGCTGTTCCACTTTCACACCCTGTRTTCACTGGTTTATTTTGACTGTCTGGATCTAACATGCTCTGACCTGACATATCCCAGTCTTCACAGATGCCACACATTAACAATTCAGAGAATTTTTCAGCTGCAACCTTGAGTCACAGCAATTGCTCCTGACTAAGCACTAAATTAATTCTTTGTAAAATCATTCACTTTTAATAAGCGTGAAACATCAGTGCAATAAACCACGTTCTTTAATCACATTTCCAAATATATGTCCAGTTTAACTTGTTTTTTTTTAAGCCTAACAGCATTTCTCACTGACATCTTTAGCTGCTGGAGGGAGAGGATGTTCTGAGCACAGGGCCAGGACTGGAAGCTCAGTGCTTAGGACAGCTCTGGGCTAATCCAGGCATGGCCAGGACATCTGATACAGGGACTCAACGGCCTCCTTTTGCCACCTAGGTGAACTCTCCAAAGCTGCCCTCCCACTCCCCACATCTGCTTCAACTTACAAAATGCAAGTAACAGTGCTGATCTCCTCTGCAAAGAACTCTGGGATCTGCTCATGGAACATGCAAACAAAGATGAAATATTATTATTATTCACAATCTGAATTCTCATTAGTGTGTTCCAGCTGCAAAGTCAGCCACTCCACAACAGCTCAAGTTCTTAAGAATCTTTGTTTCTCTTCAACAACAGCATGGTAAAAGCATTCTGCAATACTCTCACAACCAGATGATRCACTTCCTTCTTTAATTAACAAAATGCACCACTTGCTATTATAATTGCATCCAGGAAAAACAGCTCTTGACTGTAAAAATGTCAAAAGGTGAAAAGATAATGAATTGTCAGTAACATCTCCCAACACATACAAATGAAGAAAACTGAGGTCAGCACATGCTACAGAGCCATGATAGATTGCACTCCAGAGGAGCACAAAGATGAGGCAGCAGTATGCAACTGATTTATCTGGGGATTAGCCAGAGGTCACTCCTGCAATGGTTTAGGAAAGCTCATCGCTTAGCTACCAGCAGGACACCTCACATGAACTCCAGCTTCCAGCTACAACCATGCTTAACCCTTCTGTTGCCTAAAAATAATCACTGCTTAGACAAGTAGGTCCCTKATGTTACATCAAATTGATTCCCCCATCTGCCACCTTGCACCTGTAACATCACAAAATGTCAGGCTCCAAGTAKAAGAGACTGCTACAGATTCATCTGATCAGAAAGGATGATTTTCCCCTTTGCATTCTAACAATAGAGGCACAGAAACACCATCTCTTTTCAAGGYAGATATTTAATTCAAGAAGTTCTGTGCCAAGGCCATAAGGGGAAGAAGGCCACTGTACATTTGTCCAGCACCCATCACAGCAGGCTCCCATTCCATAACCCTGTGGCAGGTTACTAACCATCCCCACCATGCCTTCTGCCAGGGGAAAACACAGCATCCATTTATCAGCCACCCAGACACAGCAGCAGCTGATCAAATTGCATTTTAAAAAGAGGCCATCAACTCGGGATGCCTGGGATAACGGGAGACTGCCAGAAAAGATGCTTTCAAAACACCTACTCAACAGCTGACCAAGCTTCCTTTTGAACAAAAAGTGATAGAAAAATATCTTCCTGTATGTGAAAGCCACCAGACACTCAGAAAAGCTGACCAAACAGAAAGGCAACCTGCTAATTAAAGGTAATTTAATGAAAAAGAAACACAACACCACAGAATAAATCACTGTATTTTGTCCAAACAGAAAAAACTAAACTTTGGAAATTGATGCTTCAAACTGTGTTGTTTTCCAAACTGGTATACATTAAGGTTTCTATGTATCTCATTAGTATGCAATTCTGTTTGCAAAGGTTACTTTCAACTTGAGCAATGCTAGACAGCTTTATTAATTAATCAGAAGGAAATCTCAAAGYTAATTTATTAAATTAAATCTGCTGTATCTGTCATCAACCACAAGTAGGATGGAATAAATCAGACCAAAAAAGTGCTGACAAAAAAAATATTATCTTAATTACTGCAATATACMCTCACTAGGCAGGGGAAAGAATCCTGTGAAGGAGTGATTTTGAAGGTCTTTCCCTAATAGTGTTAAGAAACTGATAATCATAAGTCTCATACATTAGTGGAATTCTTTACAGTTTCAAGAGTATAATGTAATCATCAACATCTTACTRCAAACCATAGAGTTAAAAATGTATTGAATAATCTAGTGAATACTACTAAAAAACTGAGCYGCACCTGCTGATGGTTATGAATCCTATTGAAGTTGTAATGCTTTCAAAAAATGAAAAATAAAATGTTTGCCCACCGAAGCTTTGACTCAATTTCCATAGTTATGACAGGGGGATAGCTAAAGACTAACTTGGTTTCTATCAACAATTTGGAAACACTGACAAGCAAAAGTTGCATGCTTTGCAGCTCAAAGGGTTCAAYACATGCAAACATCCACGTGCTGACATTGAGTTTATATTTCTGGGACAAAAAACATATRCTTCAATAATAATTTTCTTGCTTTTAAATCACTCATCAGCCTTAAACATTGTCCCAGACCTGTAATTATTCACTCAAATAGAGTAAACTGTCTTGGTTTGAGATCAACCCAAGACACTRTCCATGGAAAACATGATGTAAATCAGTGAGGAGAGAGATTCCAGCTCTTACCAAAATCACAGCTTGTTAGAGCTGTACCTACAGAACCAAACCCCTCTCCATCCCCATCCAACTGACCCTGCTCCTCCCACTGGACACACTCCTCAGACAGAGATCTGCTCCAAACGCTCACATCTGCACTCCAGAGGCTCATACAACCCAAACCAATACAGTCCTGGTAAGTATGAAGCACTTGTAACCCTAACACAATTTAAGTGCAGTTTAACTAGAGCACTGCTTATTTTAGGCACAGCAGAGGAAAGGTGTTGGAGACAAAGCTGTCAGTCTGAGCAGAGGAGCAGCAGGAGACGGGGAGAGAAAAGGAAAAAGGTACAAAGACCCAGATGACAAGGGAGGAAGAGAAGGGAAGGGGGTAAAGAAAAGAAATAATAATCCAAAATGAGATTAGTTTTAAGAGCTGTGCACATTTTCCTGCACCGAAAAAGACAAGAAGCCACCAAGCACACAGCAGCCACTTACTGCACTGCTGCCATGGGTAAGGACAGGCCATGCTCCTTTCCACCCACCCTCCACTGCAAACTGGGGACAGAATTGCTGCTGCAAGAGGAATAAGGAGGCTCAAATGGGCCCACTGCTCCCCAGCAGCATGGACCACAGCATCTGACATCAGGCAGTAAATGTCACATGCAAAGGTATGTTTATGTGCTGCTTTACAATGCAATTAACCCCAAACAATTGCTGATTATCATTTCTTGTGCACAAGCCAGATGTGACCTCCATCCCTGTCATTCCAGTGCTCAACACTTTTGCACTGTATTTTTCCTGAAAACACAACGCAAATGTTGAATCACTGRCTTTCCAGATTTCTGCCATGGGGCATTTTCTTTGGCTGAGGAAGGCTACAGAGATCATTTAGTTATAACCTTGCACATGGTTGGAGTTTCTCAGTCACAGCAGATGAAGCAATGAAGCTGGAAAGAACTAATTCTAAATCACTAAATTATAAATTAACAAGAAGACCTAAGGAGTAAATATTTAGAAGAGCTYATTGAAGCCTTAAGGATAGAAGCATCACGACTAATTATTCCAGTGATCATTTAAACATGGAGCTAGGAAAGATTAGAAACAAGAGAAAAATAAATCTCACCAATTACATACATAAATGCAGATTAAAGCCATATGACTAGCTACCATATGAATATGCAAKGCACTTATTAAAGCATTAATGAAACAGTCAGACAACCTGATAAAACTGGACTTTTTTTTCTCTAATGTCATAATTCAGGAATATAAAAGGTGATTTTTTCAGAGTATAAAAAATATTAGTGAAGTTAAAGGGTGGATTTAATAATTGCAAGCAGCAATAGAAAACTAAATTCAATGAAGAAAATCAGTATGTTGCAATGATAGAAAAAGTTCTTAAAAACAAGCCAAAAAACCGCCAAACAAACAGAAAAGGAAATAAACAGTGAAAAGCTAAAACAATTAAATTGTTACTTCACTGTAGAAATTGCTTTCAACTGCATAGAGTGCCCAGATTTAATTTTTCAACTAAGAATGTACTGCCAGTCATAAAAGAATAACAAATTGTTTATAACATGCAGACACATAAAGCAATTAATTAAATAATTCAAAAGGTTTATTTAAGCTAATCTCCATGGTTATACAATTTCTCATCATTTGTTTCAAACAGGAGCTCCTACTGCATTTGTTTGTTGCTATTTGGGCCAGCAGAATTGCTGCAGGCTGCAGTGAGAGCTGAGGTAATTAACACAAAAAGGAAAAGCCACAGAGGAAACTCRAGCCAAAATCTCAGCCCCCTGAGTTTTCCCGATGGCAAAGAAYGCCAGGGTGGCAGACAGATATCTCCACTGCACAGGCTCCAGCTCACAGACACACATCACCCCACAATTTGACATTGTAGCACCAGTAAAATGTAAGCCCACTTCAGCCAGGGCTTGGTCAGCCAGTGGAGAGAGATCCCTCTCCAACCTCTTACTGGTTAATATTAAGAACAAAAATTCTGTGAATTTAGATGACAACCATCACTGACTATGATTTCAGACCACTGTACCAAGCCTCAGACATAAAATAAAGTGAATAAATTTTTATTTACAGCTTTTAGAGGGGCTTAAGCACCAAGTCTGTTTAAAACAGAAGTGATGAAAGAGACATGAAGATGATGTGACTGTCATAACCCACAGCTTTGCCTCTGTGTTCCCACACCAGACTATATTTCTATTTTCTGGGCAGAAAGGAAGTAAGGCAAATATCTCCACCATTCAACAGTGTGGGTATACAGCTGTTGTGCTTTTAGCTGGAATAGAGGCAATTTTCTTCCTAGCAGCCGCTGCAGTGGTGCATTTTGGACTTAGCAAAAGAAAAATGTTGCCGGCTGGTGCTGAGCAGTGCTTACCTGGGTCAGGGACTTGCAGGATTCTCCTGCTCTGCCAGTGAACAGGTGCACACGGGGCTGAGAGGGAGCACAGCCAGGACAGCTGACCCCAACTGGCCACAGGGATTTTCCTCACCAAGGAACGTCATGCCCAGGATATAAACTGGGGGGAGTTGGTGTGAGCAGCTGATGGCTGCTTGGGAAGCACTGGGCATCAGTCAGCAGGAGGTGAGCAATTTTACTGTGCATTGCTTCTTTTTCTTGGGTTTTACTCCTCTTTCTCCCTTTCCTTTTCATTGTTATTACTGCTGTTGTTATTATTTTCTATTCTTTTACTTTATGTCAAGTATTAACCTGTTCTTATCTCAACCCTTGAGTTTCTCTTCCCCATCCCACTTGGGGAGGGAGGCAGTAAACAAGTGGCTGCATGGTACTGAGTTGCTGGCTGGAGTTAAACTTGGACAAGGGTATTTTTGAAACACTGGATCGCTTATAATTACCCTGAGTCATGAAATGTTGCAYTGTACTGTTYKTTTTTTTTTWAATTAATCTATTACCTGRGTATTGTGGATCACTGTATTCACAAACATATGTGACAAAATGATCGATTCTAGTTCTCATACAGATTCCTGAATGAACAGATAGCTGATTCCAAACATGAAGATTTGATAATTTTCAATCCACTTTCCCCTTGCCTCCCCCACTTGCAATATAGCTTACAGGCCATCACATTTAAGGACCAGAAATCTTTCTGAGTTTTACTTGATTAATTTGATCATGARCTGTATTGCCAACAAGGAAAACCATACCAACAGCTTGAAGTTAACCAGYGAGGGAGCATCTTGTTAACCAAAGACCACACAGTAGCCTAGAACAAAATATTTCAAAAGCTATTTCAAACTGTAGGCTCTTGGGGCAAGGGGGAAGGAGTTTCTGATAACCAACTGCCCTTGGGTGACAAGTTCATTTTGATGCAACAACTCCAGAAATGAGGATTTCCTGCCCAGCTGTTACAGTGTCTGTAGAGACTCAGATCTCAGGGCTCTTTGCAATCGTCCCTCTGCTCCCTCTTAATTCCAGCCACAGGCAGATTACATAGCTGGGACATTACTGACACAACCAGAAGCCTATAATAGCTCTCAAAAGCCCTGTGATTTCTCTTCTCTTGTCAGTATCGCATAAAACCACAAAACAGCTAAGAACCTGGCACTTTTTTCTTTAATAATTCACCAATTATTAAAAAAAGTATCTCTTTATTTTGCTAATCAATTTAAAAAACAATCATATAAAGCACAGGGCTAATTTTAGACCTAAATACTGCTGAGATCTGTGGTAATTCCTGATAACTGACAGTGGTCATGATCTGCATTTATAAAGCTTTTCTGTTCACTAACTTAGGCAACTTTTCCCCTTGTGAAATGTACTAAAACACTGGATAAAATACAGATATTGCAAAATATTTCACAAGCTATRAATTATAGAGAAGAGCATCAGCCAGAAACTTTGTTTTATTCCTGTCAGAAAAACAATTACATCAGAACTCTGGTCTACAAACCTGGCCATCTGCTTGTATGCTTCTTCAGCCACTGCAAAGATATGTGGATCCATGTCCCCCATGTTTTGGCCACTGTAGGCATTGATGATATCTTCGCCATAGATAGGCAGTTGTTCATAAGGATTTATAGCCACTAAAACAATACCTGCAAAGGAAATTATACAAAAGGAATTATTAATAGTTGTTTCAAAATAAACCCAACCTAAAATGGCTTTAACATCACCTATTGGTTTAACCTTTCTAAAAATATTAWCTAAAGAATAATGATTTGATATCACTGACTTCAGCAGATATTTATTCTGAAATCACTTCTGCACACACAAAGCGTCACAAGAGTTCACTTCTATCCTATCTACATATCAGGGTCAACTCTTTACTTTTTCTTTCTACTTCCTTTTTCTAAAGCTAGCATGCTCAAACCAAAGAGATTCAGAATGTGTCAATTTGAAATACTGCCTGCTCAGTGCAGTAAACAAATAAACGTGCATTTTACTGTGTTACTCTGAACCACCAATGATACTGTAATTTGTGAATTATAACTGCTGCATGGTCTCACTTCCAGTTTGGGTGTGTGAAGTGTGTTAATCCTTCAGCTGTTGTGAAAGAATTAACATCTTTGTTTTTTGTAACAGCAACAAAGTATAGATGCACTGTAATTTGGATTGTTCATCCATCATCTCTGCCAGTCAGGCAGCACAGCCTCCTGGTCAAAGGGACCAAAAAAACAAAGAGCAGACCTATTTCATAGGGCTGACACAGAGCAGTACCCAGTCAGGTCAGGAAATAAGGCAACTGTAGCCTAAGAACCCCTCTAATTTTAACTGTGGGCATTTTAAAAATAGAATTTCTTCTTACATAGATGTATTTCAGTGCCTAAGTGTGCCAATGCAGTTGCAGTTGCACACTGACTACACCAAGAATGCTTGGACAATCCATCCCTGCACCAGAAGTATTTCCACAGCACTCAATTTGCTTCTAAATTTACTCAGAAATTCACTCTACATGCACAGACTTCCTCAGTGTCGACCCCAGCTCTCAGCTCTGTGCAGATTACAGTCTTGTGATGTCTATCTAAGAAATTTTCCATGGAAAAGCTGGGAGAAGGGAAATGAAAGCGTCTACAGTCTGGCACTGCTGCTGGCAGCATCAACCAATTATTAAACCCTTCCATGCATGTATAGATCAAGCACAAACCAGGGCAAAAACATTAAACAAGAGAATATGCTTTAGAGAGAGATCTGAGAGATCTTGATCTMTTTCCTCAAATACACAGCAAGTTTTATGTCTCGACACGCCCATGTGAGGAGAGCTGGTGTTTTTCCATCAGCCATGACTTCACTGAAATGACTCAGGAGTTCCAGGGAAAAGTCTCTAAAAACATTTATGCCAGGTTCTAATGCTGTAAGCCTRAGCCAAAAAATAACAGTGGGGGTTAAGGACAGGAAGCAACCTCAGTACTACAAGACTCRAGGAATATTTTCCGTGTCAGTTTTTAATATCTGCTATTACAAAAAGTAGTAAAAAGTGAAATCCAGCACACTACCAAACTGAGCCTCTCAGGCTTGCAAGTCTCGTCAAAGAGACATTACAAAAATCTGTGTGAGACTTTTGGCTACGCTGTCAAAAAKAAACCCTTGAATTGGGAACAAGCAGCCCCATGACAAGTCTCCAGCATATTAAAACACTTAACTTCAGTAGCAATTTGTAAAATCTACAAGCAACTACCCTCTGGAAATAACCAAAACAAGTGAGTTAGGAATTATTTGCTTTTCTCGAACTTTGAAATCAGTCTGCCTCACAGGGCTATAATCCAGATTAATTTACATATAATTTYTCTTTATCTCCGCTAAATCATATTGCTATTTTAAGAAATATGGGCCTTCCTAAATCAGATTTATGTGTGTCTTTGTTCCTACAATTACACTAAATTGAACTCTGGCTACTCTTTGTGCCATTCAGAATTCTTATATATGCCCAAAGTAGGTGTACTGAACTCTTATCTTGAATGTACTCACTCATCTGTTGCAAAATTGGACATAAAGGTAAGTAATTTATYAATTTAAAGTTTGCTCTCCTGCATAGCAGGCAGTATGTTTTACTAATGTGAACTAACCAGCAATATTCAGTGAGTTTTCAACACAGCCACAGCAGTTTTTCCATGTAAGTATTCAAATTTTCCTTTGTAACTTTTAAACTTCCTTCAGTAATTCCTGATTTCAAGTTTCCAACAGTAAAGTAGAGTTATAAATCACCTCCAAATTGCTGATGAAAGGCTGACTTGAAATTAAGAAATCAGGTGGGTTTYTGTTTAAAAGTCTGAATTACTTCAAAGTGAAATTTTAAAGAATTTCATATCCATTGGACATAAGACAGCATGGTTGAATTAATTTTTAGCGCCCTGGACAACTATCCATCCATGCATTCCAGTTTTAGTTCYACTGTTGAGAATAATATTACTGTGATTCTCTTGTTGGACTGAACTGCTTTAAGTCTCCTTTGGGCTGCATAAACGGGGTTAGCTCAAACCTCCTTCACAGGTGGCTTAACCTAACCTGGCCAATGTGAGAGTCAGATTAAGGAGGCAAATACAATCCCTCCCTCAGGCCAAGCTCCAAGGCAATAATCTCTGCAGAGGGGAAGTACCCTGCAGTCAGGATGGGAACTAATGGAGGACTTTGAAAGGTGGAGTCTGTGGCCACAGGATCAGGTTTTTAGAGGCAGACACATCAGCTCTATTTTCCTTAGCCTGTAACACAACACACCCCTGCCCACATCCCAGGTGAAAAAATCCACTGCACTCCACATCCCTCAGCAGCACTGAGCCTCCAACACCTCCTCTTTGAGCACCAGGAGCACCCACACTGCTGCACCCACACATTTCTAACAAGCACACAAGCAGCTCCCAGAATCATTTGTGTCTTGTTAGGAAGCAAACCAGCCAASTGAGCTCTGCCATCCCAGACCCTTTGGCAGACCCATCCGTGGAGAGCTAAAGGCCTTCCCCTAAAGGAAATGACAAAACCAGCCAAAAGCACAACCCCAGCTGCACCAGGGAATACTTGAACCGTGCTGTTTTCATGTTTTCCCACAAACAGCGAAACACAACCAGCAGACAGMACATTCCTTTTGAAAGCCTCTGAAATGCTGCTCAACACAGAGCCTGTCTGCACACACACAGAACACAGTCTGGACAGACTGTCCAAGGAGAGGGCTATGGGGCTGTCAGGAGACCATGGAACTGGGACTGAAAACCCCTTCCAGGCTCAGGCTGGGAGGCTCCAGCTACACAAAAGCCCTTTCACACAAGAGGTCTGCCCTGGGGCACTTGGGAGTGAAACTCCAGTGCTGGGACCACAACACACACCCTGAGAGGGGCTGCCCAGAGGGGCATCTCAGGAGATACTCAAACACCCAGATACTTTGACTGGTCCAAGCCCTGAGCAAGCTGATCTAGTTGGACTTGTTTTAAGCAGAAAGCCTCACTGAAGGCTTCCAGAGGTCCCTTCCAACCTAAATTATTCTGTGCTTCAACTGCATGATTGGGTGAGATGTGGGGTTAATCATCACCCACTCCATGGCAGTAAAATCTGGCTGCAAGCAGGGGGTGGCAAAGTCTGATCCAGTCCCCTGTGGTCTGGTGACTGCTGAGAGCAGGACAGGGAACAGATGTGCTCTGCTGAGCATCTGCAGAYTAGGAGCAGCCAGAGTGAGTAAAATGGGGCAGGATGTTAATGCCTCACTCTGCCCATCCCAACATTTTTAACATCTTATGCTGCTTGTCTTATTCCAAAGTTATGTTAAAAGCTAGCAGTGTATTTTGACTAAACACTGAGAYTTAAAAGAAACACATGCACACAGAGAAAAAAAGCCCAGAAGCTTCCAATCTAATTTTAAATTAAACTACCTCACAACGTTTTTTTCAAAACAGACCATTCAGTTGCAATTTTGCACTTATGATAAAGTGATCGTTAAAGTAACTTTCCTCCATTCTGGCCATCTGAAAATACCACGGGCTATTACAAGTTAGGGTAACCTCTGCTGTGAGTTAAATGTTATTTTTAAAGCCAAGATCGACTGTAACTGAGATAAGACAAGCATTGGCTCATAAACTGTTACAAATTCACTTCTGTAGTTGCCTTGATTGGGAAACATGAAAAAGAAAATAAACTGATGTGTTCCAAAAGAGATGGAGGAGCCCAGTGCAGAGGTGGGCAATGATAGGTGAGAAACAAATCCACCAAAGAGCAAGGCCAGCTCCTGCATCTGTCCMATGTGAGCCTCCTCCCACCCACACCAACCTGAGCAAGCCTAAGGGGAACACCAACCAGACAGGAATCCCACTGGAAAGCAAAAACAGCTGAATACACATTTGATGAACAGAGTCCATTGGGGAGCCAGAGGAACACACAGTGATGTCCATTTTCTCTCAATACTCTCATGTCTATTTGATGCACTTAATGACCATGAACACAGGGGTCTCCCTAAGGATAGCCCAACACACCTCATCATGAAATGATTTTAAGCTAAAGGCAGACAYATCAACAAACAGCTTTCCTTTTCCTATCTAGGGCATTCTCTGTAAAGATCACGGTATGAGAAGACAGTACTTGCCACAATAGGTATAGATGAGTTTGGAGTCGATAAAGCGAACTTTGAGGTTGTGCAGGACAGCAGGCTCGTGCAGGTAACTGAGTGCTGTGAGGTCATTTTCACCAACCAGGATGTCAGGGTTCCGCAGGGGAGGCAGCTCCTTTGTCTTCGGGTCTAGGCAATAYTCAAGGTCCTGAAAATCAAATGGAGACACTTGCAAGACATGGTGTTGAGGTTTCTTCATTCAGTCCCTCCCACTGCTCCTTCACAACAAAACATGCCCAAAGCAAAAAAAAACAAAAACCACAGTGCAAGATTTCAGTTATCTGGTGGTTTGAGATATCAGTCCTTTCTCCAAAATTGTCATTTAAAATTTCCCAGAGGGATGGTCTACATGTAAAATGGGCAACTCTACAGTGATACCATCTTTTAGACTAGTACTTATGCAAACCCTGTGCTTTTGCTGCCATATCTTTTTATTAGATAAACCCAAATATGCTGTATCATAAATTGAACCAGCTTTTCTCTGTTGTTTTCCTCTTCAGTGGAACGGGCAGGGGAAGCAGATTCCCACCAATCCGTCACCAGCTTCATACACAGTAACGCAACATGGAAACATTGACAGAACTCCATAAAGAACACAAAAACTGAAAAAATGCTACACAGATGTTTTTTCAGATATTAATTAATCTCTAAGGTAGATATTCTAATTGTATCTGTCTCTAGATCTAAAACCTGCTATTTACCTGCTGTGGCTATTTACCAGCTATTTTCATGAAAAAATACAACTAGAAGGATGTGAGCTTTTCATAGACGTCATCATTTCCCACACAGTACACAGCATCTTTTTTGTAATGCCCTCAATCCTCACCCTTTTTATCTTTATAAATTTGACAATGGTTATGCTCAACTTAAAAGTCACAGTTCTTTCTCTGCAACACTGTTCTCCTAGTAACCCTGTCTCCCTGGAATAGCAAGCCAAGGTTATAGGTTTAATGGCATCAGCAGAAAAAGATGATGCAAGTGAACATAATAAGCATAAAAAGCAACTGCTTTCTAATTTATTTTAAAAACAAGGCAAAATTTTTGTAACTAAACTGCAAAATTTATCACGCCAAAAAAATGCTGCAGAAAGCGAGTGGACAAGACCAATCCCACACACCCAAATGCAGACATATTTTGACAGTGCAGCTTCCTGCAACAGACACATCAATCTCTGGTTGAGAACAAGAACTATCAGCTCACAAACAACACACAGACTTACCTTGCCCTCTTCAAGTCGAAGCTGGAGGACTTTATCTCCAGGTTTATAATCTTTGAGAAGTTCTGCTGACTTCCAGACCTCCTCTGGATCGGGGATCCAAACCCTGGCATACTGCAGTACAATAACAGCAAAAGATCCGTGAGCTTTTGTTGTGCTATAGTTAAATCATCAATATATTTGACACTCTTTTTTTTTTCTTTTTTAAATACATGTTTAATGGACAAACCCTTAAGCAAGAGGCAAGTTAATTAGTACATCTGAAGTGAGTAACTTGTTCTGTTGATAAAAGGCTACACAAGCATAATTTTATTGCCTACACAGAAGGAAGGCAGCATTTTCAATGCAAAAGGTATTCCAAGATACACATTCACTGCTGAAAACCTAAAAAATAAAATTAAAAACCAGTGTTTTTAGAGAGATCAAAACTTAGGGTATTCAAAAAAATTATTTGGAGTAACTCTGGAGTTATTTTGTAGCATAACATTACATAGCCATCTTTGCCTTTTTTCTCTAAGAGAACACTTTGGCCCATCTGTGTTAATTTAGGCAAAGCTGCCTGATCAAGTGCTAAAAGCTCTCTCCTTTGTAGTTCAGAGCTAGTTTTAAATGGATGATAACCAGAACGCCAAAAGAAAAAAAACTGAAAAGATTTGGTTGAGAAAGCTCCCAGATAATAGAAAAAAGCCCCAACAACAAACCAGATTCCCATTAATGACCATTTTCAYCCAAACATTTTTCACAAAAGTAACCCAGTCCAAACAATGATTTGTTTTCAAAAACAGCAAGAATGTTCATATCTTAATAGAGTGAAGATACAATGGTTACCTCATATTTAAGAATCAATAAAAAATGTATGCAAACCATGTGGTTCTTTATACAGTCACACGGACATGCAAATACACACACAGGAAAACAGCTCTTGAGTAGAACAAGGGAAAGGCGTGACATTTTTAATATATTAAAGCYCCTGAACCAATGCTCTTGCAATGCCTAGAGAGCACTGAGATCACACCACACCCACCACCTTTGCAATCCAAACACCTTCCTGGCTCTGGAGGTGCAGTCATACACCTCATTCAAAGCATTCTCACTCCACTAACTCGTTTCAAAATCACTGTAATATATTTGTCAAAGCATGGCATTTGATGGCAGACAAAACTGCATTTGGTCATACAGCTTCACCTCCTAATCTTACACAATTTATTTTTGTATATTAGCTTCCTCTCCCTCAAAGAATGATGAAAGGTTTTGTCCCCCTTATTAACCCAGTTCTCCCACTRTGGAAAACTACAAACTGCTTGTTTCTGCTAGGGACTTCCTGAAAGACTTYGWGAAAAACTCCAWATTGCTTTCTTGTAGCAAGACAAGGAYAAAATGTGTTGGGCAGCGTTTTGGGAGCCAGACCCACAAAACCCCAGCCCCTGGCCCAGGAGAGGGATGTGCACCTGCCCAGCTGGAGGCTGCCAGGGAGGCTGCAATAATTTTGAACTCAATTTTTATTGAGTGCCTGCAATAATTTTGAACTTCAGGAAGCAATTTGTTTCCCATTCCCATGATGATCTTCAAGAACAGCACATGAGTCATTTACAACAGGCCAAATCAATGGCTTTTACCCTTAGCACATGGCAGCCTTTAAAGCACAGCCTTCATCCCAAAAGGTCCTGAAAAGCTTATGCCACACACATAAACCAATTCTCCCTATTGAGTGAAAGGAGGAAGATAATGAAATAAATAAATAAAAACTCACATCATTCCCCCTACACAGTATGTCATGCTCTCATACCTGGCCTTCCTCCATCATCACCAGGTGTTAATGCCAGCCCTAAGAATCTACTTTTTACAAAGTGAAGAAATTTGGAGTCAATTTGTGCTTGTGTAGCTTACTTTTTCCTTTGAGTAATGCAAGCACAAACCTACAGAAATCACAAAATAATTTCTAAATAATTACACCGGACTTGAGAGTAGAGGTGCAGTATTAGGGTCCTTACTAAGGACCCACATTTTCTTTTCTTTTCATATAATTTTAACAAAAGATACCCTGTAAAACTTCATAAATCATAAATTCGTGATTTCATATAGTGATAATTTCAAATCATAAAGACCATAATTAATAAGCTCCATATATCCAAACATAACACAATTACACCTGGTCATGGAAGTTTTATTTAAAAAACCCCAACAAAATAAAAAGCTATAACTCAAAAAAAAGAGAAAATCCAGAAATCAGGGAAGTTTTTTCAGTTTAACAATAGATGCTCCAGCATCACAGCTGAAGATTGAATGCATTTCAAACTTTGACCAGGTTCCATCCCCAAGATGCAGCAGAAGTTCCCCAACCCCAATATTTCTGTTAGGATACTTCTTCCAAGGAAAATTAACAGAAAGCAAAGAAAATGTGAAAGAGGAAAGCATTTAAATGTTGTCTAGCAAAAAGGATCAGCAGGCTGGTTTTCTTTAGGCTACACAAAGAGAAATTTCCTGACCTGAGAAGGGCAGCAGCCTGCAAGACACATATGTTGTTAACCTGAAGCAGCAAATGCTGCGTAGCATTTTCCAACATGTGATCCATGGCAGCATGAAATAGGCATATTTAATTTATATCCAGCTAAAACTGTACATTTTCTACTGTCTAGAGAAGGGAAAGAGAAAGCAGAAAACCRATCACCATAGAAACTGAGCTACTACAGAGAGCTGAACCTTCCATGACATAACCCTACAGATATTAAAGCCATCCTATGAGCRCTAGGCTGTAGCTTTTCATCTCCAGCATCACTGCCTAGCCTCAAATCCCTGCCAAAGAAAACACCTGGTAAAAGGAATGGGTGGGAGGAAAGAGAGATGGTCCTAATTATAAGTACTGAATCATTTCACAACATTCTCACCTCATTAACTTAACAGAACGGTTGGCAAAATCAGATTTTTGTGCTATCTTTTATATAATCAGTTGATTCTAAAATTCCATTGCTGCCCTTTACTGGGATCCAACCCTACAGATGAAAACAAAGCACCAACACTGGTGGAAACASGACCAAGGGCCCCTCTTGGGAAATACCTCACTCTGTTATCTGCTATTCATCTCTCTTCACTTACCAGTATACATAACAGAGTTTGTGACAACAYTGGAATAAGGCTAAAATAAGAGAAACTTCTAGAGACATTGATTTACAGCTCAGCCTTCTAAAAAGGGAAGGAAATTCTAGTTTAAAAATGGCTATGGTGTCTAAAATCCTAGCACTGAGATGACAATTTAAATTACAGCAAGAATCAAATGAACTTCAGTTAAATCATCCTGATTATGATCCATGAATACATTCCTCTTTGTGTAGTTCAAGGCAAATTTTGAGCCACCAAAATAAAACTTCTGATAGAGGAGATACAAGTATTATTTACTCAAKGAAAGGCCATGAAATGAAATTTTAGATAAATATTGCTTCATTTAATGTCAGCCCAAACCTACCACTAGTGTCACCTGCACTTTATATTTCAGTCCTGATGTGGCTCAAATAAACTGAACTTTGCTATGTGTGTAACATSGTTGTCTTCCCCTGTGGGTTTGATTCTGGCTCAACACTGCTGATTTCCCCTCCTCCCTGGAGATGTGGGACTGACAGAGGTTTGGGGAGGACATGAGTACATCCTCCCACCCTACAACTGCTGTCTCCAGCCCAGCACCCCCAGGACCACTGCTCAACCCAGACCAGTTTCAAAGTCAGAATGAAAATAGAAGGGATACAGATGAGATGTCCTTGAATTCTGAAGAAAAAATAAATAATTAAAAGCATAATGACAGGACTGTTTCAAATCCGAGTCTCCTGACTAGACTGTCTTGAGCCCCGGGAGACCAACATAAAAAACGCAGCATTTCCAAAATCCCCTGAAGTGTGGACCACCATAGTGAACCTCCCAGTTCAAGGGAGGACAAGAGGGGCASGGCAGTAATTTGTTGATATCTAYAAAGTAACTAGAAGAGCAGAAAACMGTTTGTTTTCACAGCAGAAAACAAACACACAAGTTTTCACATCTTATTGGAGGGTCAGAAGGTTGGATGGATTACTACAATTTTACATAATAAGAAAATATAATAGAAAATTACAGTATTCTGTCATAACTTGTGATTTCATCTTAGATCACATGAAGAAATCAGCAGACTATAATAATTATCTATCAAATGAGACCATATGACTCACAAAGCCTCTCTTCTGAGATATTAACCTCTTGAAGTACTAATTGACACTGCTGACAAAACGGAATTAGCAATGCAAGCGGCTCAGCAGTCTTGTCAGCAGGCAAATAGTTTTCCACTTCCATTGCACAATCACAAGCACAGAAGGAGGAGATGCAGCTACCTTCCCAGCTCAGCAGCTCTCTGGGTAAGAGCTGAAAGAGTTCATTAAATGATCTAGATCCTAGAAAGAAAAAAGGAAATTTCAACTCAGAGGAAGCTGTTCCTAGTTTCATAGCAAGATCTGCCCATACAAGTGAATTGGTATGATTTTCATTCCAACAGAGATCATCTCTCTCTTCATTTACAGACAACCTCAAAGACCACAGTCTTTCACATGTTAACCATGAAAAAAATATGTGAGACATTGCCCCCCTCCCTTTCAAGAATGACCTCGGATTTGGGCAGGAATAAAGCAACTCATTGATGTCTGGATCAAAGAGAAACCGATTCTGGCAGCCCTGGCTGAAGGAGCCAGCAGAACACCAACAGCTGGTGAAAGCTGAAGCCAAACTTCACCAAAATTATTTAATGTGAATTTGCTGCTGACTGAACATGGCCAACTGGAGAGAGCAGGCTGCACTGTTAGGCTGGAAAAAGAAAAGTGTCTCTGAAAGGGATGCATAACAACAAAACAGAGCACAGAGTCACCAGAACTCACACTGCAGAAGTATTGAACTCATCTATGCAAAATGCAAAGTTATTACAACAGGATTTCTGAGCTGTGGGATTTCCTTGGCTGCAGCTGCTCTGAAAACTCTATTTGATGCTATTAGGATAATTTCCTTCCAGGTTTATATTTTCCCCTATGCTTGGCTCACAGTGCCATCACCAAAGATAATAATACTGAGCCAAGAAATACCTGACGTAGCAAAGTTTAGTTTTTGTAAGATCTACATAAGCAGATCGACAGCCAGCTGAGTAACCAGCAAACACAAGTCTCAACTTGACCAATCTGGATCTCCTACAAAACAATCATGATCACTCACACAGGAGGCAGGAGGAGGTCCTATTTCTTCCACTGCTGAAACCACTAAAATTTGTGGTACCCATCAGAAACAGTTATTTTTTTCCTGTGATTTTCTGTCCTGTTGCTTGGCAACAGCAATTTATAAACCTCTTGTCGAGTTTAAGGCCTGATATTTAGAAAAAAATAATTTAAAAATAAATTTGTATATCATGATACACAGGACATATAAGTGACCATTTGTATTAATGTTTTATCTGAACAACAAYCCCACACAGATCATTTAACTCATAGAAGATCAAAAGCCCCATGTTATTCTGTC
The DNA here is from genome assembly GCF_030028575.1 of Malurus melanocephalus. NCBI lineage: Eukaryota > Metazoa > Chordata > Aves > Passeriformes > Maluridae > Malurus > Malurus melanocephalus. The sequence continues at coordinate 121,955 of NW_026623395.1, forward strand.
TCATGGGAGTTCCCTGACCAGCCATGAGCAGAAATCCCAAACAGTATCCAGGAGACAGCAGCGACCCAAACTCTGAGCCACCCCCTAAGATATCAGCACTAGGAGTTTGCATACCACTGATATTGGGTGTGCAAATTTGGCTCAGCTCTGCAGGTAAGGCACTGCATCCTTCACCACACATGAGGAAACTCCTTGGATCACAGCCCAATGAAATAAAGTCAGCTGTACTGGAGTATTTCATCGACCCTATAAATATCCACTACATTTGAATCATAAGAATAGAAAAGCTTCTTTTTCCCCCTCCTTTCTCTCCTTTTTCAAGCATTTTTTTATAAGGCATTCTTTGTTTTTAGGGCCTGGGGACTTACAATAACAAAAGCAATTTGTATGTCATTTGCCAAACGTGGCTTGGTTGTACAGGGTACAATCAAAAACTGGCAGAATCCCACACAAAATSACTGTGAGATCTGTATCTTCAGCCACTGGAAAAATGTCCATTGACTTGTTTAGCTGAAACTTTGCCTTACTTCAAAGGGATGCAAAAAAAAAGCTAAATCCCAAACACAGAACACCTATATACAGTGAAATTCAGAGAAAATGATCACCCTGCAAATCTACACCTTGGGCCTGACATCAAGACCAAAAAACTCAGTGTTTTACTTTAAGCTATCAAATCWATCAAAGAGCAGTTATATTCCAAGATTATAATTGATACATTTTTCCTAAAAAAACGTTTTTAAGGAGTTAAAACATAGGAAATGTTTAAAAGTTGTGCGTTTTCGTCAACTTTAAAAACACAGTTTTCTACATTTTATGTTGATTGTACTTGACATCTCTTCAAAATGTCGCACAGRGGGAGACAGATGTGGTTTATAATCAGCTGTTATTAACCCAGACAATACTTCAGCTATCAAAATGCTGCCCATTCACCCCCCTACCCACCCCAGGCTGCTGCTAACAGCTCTTGTTAGCTCCTGCTGTAATTCACAGAGCCCCTTTCAGAGTCTCCTCTCCACCCTCCCCAAGCAGCCAGCCATCCTCAGCCAGTGGCCATGGCTACATCGTGCCCTCTGTGACTTACTGGGCATGTGATGGGATGTCACATGTTTGGGTACACCCTGCATTTGCCTACCTGGTGCTTCTCAGAGGGCTTCATCAAGGCTATCTGAKCAGTTACAGAAAAATCAAACATGTTTCTGTAAGTGGCCCAGCCAGTCTGTCAGAGAGAAGCACAGCCCATTCTTCCCCATGTCCCTGCCACGCCACAAAGCTGAACAGATGACACGGTGTGATGCTCCTGCCCCTCTGCCATGAGGCTCCCACCTGCCCAAAGGATGCTTCACTCTCCACAGGCATCAGCAAAACTGCACTGTAAGAACCCAGCACAAACCCCTGCGAGAACCCAGCACAAACCCCTGCGAGAACCCAGCACAAACCCCTGCGAGAACCCAGCACAAACCCCTGCGAGAACCCAGCACAAACCCTTGGTGAAACAGCAGCACCGCTATCTTATTTCACACAGTAGGCAAGTCTCATTTAATTCAGTACGTACGCTTACCCAAAAAAAAAAGGAAGTCATTTAAAGTAAACCAGGCTTTAAAAAACCATATTCACAGAAACAGCAACASTGRAGAAAATTCTCTGTTTGAAAGAGATTTGATTTCTAGACCTGTCAGAGGAATGAATGTGGCTCTGAAAAATCTTCAGAAGAGATGGGAGTAACAGCTAGATCAAAACCACCAATATTCTGGAYACTGCTTGAGACACAAAACAGCTGAATAACCACAATGAAATCTGCAAAAATATTGAGCAGAAGTGAGATTCTACCCCAGACTGAGAGACAGGAAAATATTCTGACTCCTGTAAAATTTCATTTGGGGTCATACCCACAACAGAGAGGCAAACACTGTACTGCATTTCAAGCCATAGCACCAGAATGAAGGCCAACAAGGAATTATATGCTACTGAATTAAAAAAGAAGTTAATTATAAGCCTGCCTTAAAATTCACAATTCACCCAACCTGAAAAACATATTACAAAAATTGTACAAGAGCGGCCACAAGAAATTTAAGAGCAAATGAAACAACTGCAGTTACCCTGAATACTAAGCTAATGAGACGTGGCACTGAAGAAAGAGCATTAGGAAAAGGATGCATCATTTCATGTTTGTGTGTTTACAGTGACTGCTGCTCCAATTTTAAACCTTTTTAAAAGCCTACACCTACAAACACAAAAAAAAATATTCAATATGATTAACTGCATGAGTGCCTAAATTGGAGCTTCAAGAACACAAAGRTTGTAAGGGTAAATGAACAAGTGTTGGCAGGATTTTGTTTTAACATTAAGATGATGAAAGTCAATATAGGCTTGACAGCATAACTAAAAGCAGAAATTGACATCATTTCCAGACTCCTGGCACAAATTCAGTCCAGACCCTCATGTTTCTTCCAAATTTTTCATGCTGATGTCACACAATGAAAYGCTCATCTCACTTTGTCAAGTTCTCCGATAGATTTAAGATCTTATAGAAGCTTTTTACAATTATTTTCCCCAAAGTTTCTAAAAACCTCATGGGCAGGAGGCAGAGTCCCTGACCCACTCATCACAACACGTGGCCAGCCAWGGTTTTGCTCTGGGACAGAAGGAACACCCAGTGCTGCTGCAGCTGATGCTCCTGTTACACCCACAGCAGCACGAAGCCTTCAGCCTCAGTGTGTCTGTCCCAGCACAAAGCCATCTGCACCACTGCCATGAGATTATCTGCTGTGTCCAGCACTTGGATAGGACAATAAAGGGCTCCACTCACCAGGCAGACGTGCTGCCTTGTGCCGTGCCACAGCAATGGAGTTTGGAACAACTGGGAAAGAAGTAGTGGAGCTGTAACTGCTCACAGAGGCAAAAAAAAGCTAAATTTTCTGCTATCTGTAAAACATCTGGAGCATGGACAATTGCTGACCTAACTGTCAAAGTTTAATTTAAAAGTTAGAAATGAAAGGAAATATATTTGATAGCAGATAAGGCTGTACTTTTCAGAGTGGCTTTCTCTAAAGTTGAGCTCAAGTCCAAAAGCACCATCTTGTTTTTACTTAATCCTAGCCCGCCTAAAAGTCACACTTAAAGTAAAACAGAGGTTTTAAAACAGAGGTGTTTAAAACAGAGTATTTTCTGTTAGGCCAACACAGAAGCCACAGCCTGAGATGTAGCTGCATCATTAAAACAGAGCTTTTACTGTCTTGGCTTGAGTTACTGAGGCAGAACTAGTTTCACTCAGATAACCCAGACCATAGCTGTCACCAAGGACCAGCTCACACCACAGACCTTTCTGGTATACTGGAACACCAAACTGACCCCAGTGAAACACATCTAATGAAGCCATAKCTAATTCTACCACTTTTTCATGGGAAATTAACAGCAATTAACAGTAAGTCCCCACACAAGGAAACAGAGTGACCTGATAAAATGACCTGGCAAGCTCAAACTCAAAACCAGTGAGCAGAGTGAAACCTCCCCAAGAGCTGCCCTTCCTCCACAGGAGCTGGGGGAAGCTGTGAAAGCAGAACTGGGGTTAGTGGCCWCAGAGCTGCTCTTGGAAACTCCCCAGCAGCGTTTCCTCCGGACTTTCAGCCCTGCCCTTGCCAGACCCACCAGGGCTGTGCTGTGACCCCAGGACACGTCCTGCCCCAGCAGCCACTCCACCAGCACAGTGCTGACCTCGGCTGGCACACAGCTTATGGGAAACACCTCTGCACTGTACACAGAAGGCAAATTAAACCCTTTCACACTGTTGAAGCATACCACATTTAGCCCTAGAGAAACTATCCCACTCCTTTTCTCCACAAACATTCTCTGTCTGATTGTTCTCAAAAAGTTTATATCACCTTTGCATTTCCCATACATAGGACCATCACAAGGAAGAAGCACATTCTGACAAGAAATTATAACAACTTCTGCAAACGCTTCTCCTCTTGTAAGATTTTTTTCTAACTGAGACAATCTCCTAAACAATGATTTTAATGCCTGGCATGTTTGAAAATGTCTTCTTTATGTACTCCAACATGGTAAATCCAATCTCTACTTACCTTAAATCTTCCTTAATTAATCCCTATATTATAATACTATGACACTAATAAGCAATTATATGCTTAGCTACACAGACCTATATGCCYATGTTAAAATCAAGAAAACAACCGAACATATTCTACTTACTTTGACATACATGAAGTCTAAAACATCTATTTCCATTCCATATCTCCTGCAACACAGATTTTCACCACTTTCAGAGGCAGTTGGTGTTTCCCTTCCAGGCAAAACAGGCTCAATCTCCGTGGAACATATCTCCATATCTCTTGTGTTGGTGTATACTAACTCATAAGGCAAYTTGGGAATCTCTCTCTCTGGTTTCCTCAGCAAAACAACTGAGGTCATCTGCTTTAAAGATACTGATAAATAACCCATGGAGTCTGCAGAGGGTAACGTGTGACAAGCCATGTCGGGGTAATGAATTCCCTCATTGTTAGACTGACTCACAGTATTTTTAGTTTACTTCTCTAGCACTACAAAGCACAAGAGTGTCCTCCTCTAAATCACAAAGTAGTTGCAAAATTCTCTTACCTTGTGATAATCAAATGGAAGAACTCAAGGACACCACTGGAAATAGCAGCAAGACTTCATGATTTTTCACATCCATGGGTATGTAAATCACTCAGATGAGAAGTCCCTGCTTTTCCTTATTGAGGACTGTCTAACTAGAAACATGCAGTTTACATCTACCCRTACAGCAACCTCCCAACCCTCCCCACTGCCTTTTAAGAGCTAAATAACCCAACAAGCCACAGCTGCTAACTGCCAGGGGCAATKTGAGTTACCCCACCTGCCTACAGCCACACCTGAGGCATGGTTAAAAAGCAAAAATAGAGACTTGATGAGCAGTGAGAGAAAGCAACAGCTTTSAAGATGTTGAGAAAGTAGCTACAACTTTCACCAAACAGCATGGAGCTGACAGACACAAAAATACAGCTGTRTTCTGCATTCCTGACTGATTCTCCTCCAGTTTAATCTTCGTATTGATCCCTCAAACTGTTTGTGATCATGGTGGCTTTTTATTTGTACTTGTTTTTTGATGTAAAGTTTGTACCTTCTTYACCCCTAACATTTTAAGAAGCTTTACCCCAGCTTTGATGCCCCCATAGCATTATTATTGAGGGAAAGATTTTGCTGTTGTCCCTAACAGGCCAAAGACATTAAATCCATGCAACCAACGAGAACAGAAGGTGTAAAACACAGAAKATCTCTAGATCTGTAAGTAATCAGTTTGCACGTTCTTCAAAGTTTACATTAAAATTTGCAGATACATTAAAAGTTGGGTCAGTATCTGCAATCCACAGACATTCAGTAGGAAAAAAGTCTTTAAACTTCATTAGCAATGCCTAATGTTTCCTGTGCTTACCTTGGAGCATCTTAATTCCCACAATTCAGCAAGGCACTCTCYAATGTAACCACACTAACTGCTGAGCCTCTTTAAAAAAAAACAAAGCACACAGAACTCAGACAAGCTGTCTTAACAGCACTGATCTCTTCTTTATATTTTATTTGTATAAACAGACTGATATATAGACAAACTACTAATGGCAACTAGCTRCAAGCAGCAAGCAAAGCAGCTGTACTGTGACAGAAAAGGCCCAGATTATGACCTGGATGACCAGAAAGACCCCAAAATCACCAMGATCATCAGCTCAGTAACTGTGGTTTTCACATTTGTGTGGCACTGGGCAGTCCAGTCCATCTCACACAGAGTTYCACGTTAGGCTGCTGCCTGGAGCTAACTGAAAACACGGACTGTGCTAAAAGATGAGCGGTACCCTGAGATAGCAGGGTCCTGAAAGRGGAGGCCTCTGCTGAAAATACACTCTGACTATTAAACATTACAACTAGGGTTTAAATAGACAGGTCCTCACTTACTGCAGTGCTGCATACAGCAGCTTTCCTCAGACAACTTGACAAAGAGACATCACCAGGATGTTTTAGTTTGTTTTCCTGCATAAATCATTCCTAACAGCTATAGGACTGCAAAGTTATTTCCCTGCCATAAGAACAAATAGAGAATAAAGGGCGTGATTGTTCATATTAATGTGCTTGATTTCAAAGCACAAAATGAAGCAATGTGTGATTACTCACTCAGGATAAAGAGAAATATTTGCAGAAACAGGCTTAAGCAAACGCAGGGTTAAGCAAAGCCAAGAAACACTGAGAACAAGGAGGAAATGCTGCAGTCCTAAGCAAAGGGTGGCACTGGCACAGGAATGTCACCGAAAGCCTCACCATTAGCGTTGGTAAAGAAGGCCTTAGCAACACAATCACACAACTCTGCATTGTGGATCCAGCCCCAAAGCAAACCAACAAAAGGGAAAGTTACTGTGCAAAGAACCAGCCAAGTCAAAACAGGCTGAATTTTCTGTATCTCCCATGACTTTTAGATAGCAGGTTAATTTCATGCATAATGAAATTCCACTCACTTGAAAGTTTTGATACCAATTTGAACCAAATTCTTAGAAACATCATCCCTGTTCTAGCATAATTTGAGTGGGGCTAGTCACAGACATCATGCAAATTTCCAAGAATCATGGGTTTATTTCTGACTGTAACACCAYATTTTCCTGCAACAACAACCACCTATTATTAAGGATAGATAGGAAGTTCTTCCTTGTTATTTTGGTAGCAGAGAAGACAAGCAGAAGGTGCGTTCTGCTGCTTCAACTCACTCGAGTAGCTTGCTAATGAAGCATCAGGAACAACAGCCTTSCCCAAACGCTGTTCCTTGGCCCTGGGCCCAACTGTTCAAATCCTCACTATCAGAGTCAAGAATGATACACGCAGGAGTAGTAAACACTGCTCCACTACAGTGAACACAGAAATAGATCAGACATAACCTCTGCACCTTCCAGCACGTGAAACAAAACCCAGCCGAGCACAGGAGCTCAGAGTGCTCATCCCTAACTTCAGACTGCACACCAAGGTAGGGTGACTTCAATCAAGAGGCATAAAAGAAACCCCGACTCACTTTGATCAGAGAAGCTCTTGCTGCTGGACAGCACAAAGCAAAATTGGGTTCATCATCTCCCCTCTAGCCAAGATACCTTTCAAACCAGCCATCTGTCCATATGCCCAAATACACCTGCAGGTGTCAAGGATCCCAGTAATACAAACAAAACTTCAAATAATTAAATATTTGCTTYGTGTATACTTTGTGTTGCYAAGGAATGAAACCTGAATTYSAAGTGTATAWATTAYTGTTTGACTGTAATAAATAATTGGAMATTAATGTATATARATATCTAAAGSAGGGGGTGCCAAAAGGACGGACGAAGTGCTTCTCAATAGTGCTGAGCAACAGGACARGAGGCAACAGGCARAAACTGATGCTCAGGAAGCTCCAKCTGAATACAAGGAAGAACTTTACTGAGCACTGGAACAGGCTGCCYAGAGAGGGAGTGGAGTCTCCCTCACTTGAGCTATTCAGAACCACTGGCTGCAATCCTGTGTCGTTTGCTCTGGGAGATTGGCCCAGGTGACCCACTGTGGTCCCTTCCAAGCTGACCCATTCTGGGACTCTGGCAATGTCCCTGTAGGCCATCCCAAGCTCCTRGAGGTCTGCTGCAGAGGCACAGACYCACAGCAGACCTGCCAGCTGCACACTGCCTTCCCTCACAGCAGAAATCATCTACGGTTAAWYACACTGTTGCTTCTTGCTTTTTTAAAATCCTATTAAAAATAGACCATCCASAAACAGTGCTACCATGTGACACTGGACATTTGTGTGACTTCCTCCAATTCAGCTGGCTCAATGAGCACATTTCAGCCACAAAAACGCTTTCTTTAGTCCAACAGAGATTAGACAATRAGTTTCATAAAGAGAGAGACAAATTAGTTTTTATTAGAACACGCAGAGAGAATTAAACTCCCAAAAGTCCCACAAGGAAGCCCTAAAAGCTAGRAACATCTGTCTGTCCCTTACAACTCAACCTGGAGCTCTGTAGCTCAATAAAAGATAATAAGTCTGGTCCTTACACACATTTTCTGACATAGCAGGAGCTTGGCAACCCTATATCTTATCATTTACTTAGCTAAAAAGTAACAGTAATCCATTACTTAACCCACCCAGCACAGGCAAAAAAAAAAAATTCCTGCAGTAGAAACAGCAAAAACTGCAAATGACCAGTGGCAGCTCCATGTACAAATACCATATTCTGAAAGCACTGCTGAGGACAATTTGGGGGAATCCCATATAATCCACTAATATTATYAAGTAAATGTTTCAACATTTTTACATGTAAGTAACATGTTTTAACTCAAAGAATTAAACAAATAAGACCAATTATTATAAATGAGACCTTCATAGTTCTTTAYACGTAACAAAGAATTCACACAACTTTCAGGTCTACAGAAAAAAAGAAGAGTATTTTAAAACATAAAGCTATTATCACCCCTCCCAAAAAGTAGCTCCCAATGATGGTGCACTTTCAGTGTTTCGTTAGGACTACAGGATACACCCTCCCAAAATATATTTGTGGGCTGTGAGACGCTTTCAKGAACAGCTTGGTATCTCTGACCCACCAGGATGGCAACATTTCCTCCTCCAGACACACTCAGCATCCAGGGAGCAGCTCTGRTGCAGGCTGGGCTCCAACTCAAACCACAGCTTGCCTTGCTTCCCAAAGCTCACAGTTCATTTKAACAACAGACTGCTGACATGTCACAAAACTGCTCATAGAAAACAAAAAGCTTTTTCAGTTTCTTAGGCTGCTGTGATTGACATCTGATTACAGCGAACAGTTTTTTTACAAAAAACATAATAAAATGTCAAGGTTGGGTTGAACTGAGTATTGTTGGACTGTTGGGCAATTATATCCTCAGCACCTTTRGTTTAAAGGCAGCAGAATGAAATGGGTGCACACCATTGGGACTTGTCACTGGCAGAGCTGCCATCGTGTTTATTCCAGTGACACAGCAGATCTCCCAAGCACAGGAGCAATTGCACTATTCCCTCCTTCCCTGCTGTGTAAGATTTTAGGAAGAGGCAGAGAACAGTTCTAAAGCATCCTGTGCAGGCTCATGCCATGCACAGATACAATTCCTTGGCAGTTCACATTTGACTCTGCAAGATCCTCTCTGCTCTGAGCTGTGCAACTCAAAGCTGTGCAGGAGACCCAGACTGTGCCTGGAGAGGAACAACTCCCATCTCTGCACTGATGGCACCAGGGCTCTGCAAAGACTGAGCAGTGACCTACTGAGACAAGTGCTTACTGTTTAATGCTTAGAAAACACTCAGAACACAGGCAGTAGTTTTGTTGCAAAATGTGGAATATGTAAAAATTTTCCTAAGGATGTTTTGATGTTTGATCTTTGTGYATGTTCAAGCCTAATCAAGAGCRAAGGAGCTTTCRTCTGTGAAACAAATAGCAGCTAACAAGCTCTAAGTGATTTCCAGGTGTTTGAAAGGCAAAGTGTTTGTTGGTAGAATTAACAAGCTTCAATGATCTCAGGCCTGTGGATGTCCCCTGACAGWGGACACACAGAACACAGAATTTAGGGGCACAAGGATATGTGACAGAACCCTCAGACGAGGAAGAAACTAAAAAAGCCAACCCAAGCAATCGTGCTGAAATCAGCTCTGACTGGGCAAAGATAATTCCAGTAGGGGCAGTTCCTCACCACCAACTCAAAGCCACCAACTCAAGAAATCATCAACCCAAAAGAAAAGAAAGACTGAGCATGCAAGATGTAGCATGAGAAGCAAGAGAATCATTAACCAATAGAAGACAGAACACTAATTAATAAGAGAACTAGGTAACTTGTAGCCAATAAACATTGATGCCTTTGAAAGTTTGCTGAACTGTATAAATAGTGAAAAGCTTTGGCAGTTGTGCTGGCTTTGTGGATTTACCAGCCAGCATCTCTTTCTGTGCAGAACTGTAAATAAGTCAAATACCTCAACTCTGAGTGTTCATTGGCCTCTTGCAAGCCAGGTGAAAGAGTCTATTTTAAAACAAGTCTGCACAGCAATATACAGGACTATATAATTAAGGCAGCTTTTTTTAAAATCCCAAGAAAAGTCCCCTAATAGACACAAAAATTTTGAAATAGTTACATTTTCTCTCTTAAGCTCAGGTTGGTTTTTGCTGTATTTCCCTCTCCACGTAGSACATACCCAAGCAGAGCCATTACCTGGCCAGAATCTACAATTTGCCATTTTTGCTTGTAAGGACCCAGCAGAAGTGAAGAAGAGCAAGCATTGTAACACCCCGGAGCAGCTGCTGCACACAGCCACAGCAAMGCAAGAAAGGGCCACTTGCAATGCTGGGGACAGTACAAGCAGCTTTTTGTTCTATGCAGTTTCCTCTGACACTTCCCTAACTCAATTTATTGCTCATAAACCCTCAAACTGAAACATTTCAAGATCAGCTACTGAGTTCAGCTTGTCCAGGCCGTGCTCTCCAGTGTAAACTGTTTACTGATTTCTCTGTGTTCAGAGGAACATTTCCATTCACTTGAACTGAAATTGGATTAGGCCCTATGTCAGGACCAAGCTAGCTGGAGCTAGCTCCCCCTCATCTCAAAGATAATGGATAGGGAGGAGCATATTGGTAGCAGCAAGAATGAAAATAAATGAATGTCTGACTGAATGGATAAGTAAATAAATCAGTGCACTGTACACAGCCACACAAAAGTGAAACAGAAATCCCAAGAGGGCAAAGCAGCATGCTCTAGGAAAGCACAGCATGAATGGGAAACAACTCAAACCCAGGAAAAAATGGATGGAAATGGAGAACAGAAGTGTCACCTCTTCACTCTGACTTTAAAGSAGGCAGCATAAACATAGTGTCGGATCTGTTTCGTTGATTTTTGTGTACAGGTGGGAAGAGCATGTGCTGGGGCTTGGTTTCATACCCCTGGAACTCACAAAGGYGATTTCTAACACAGAGTAGTCAGATGAGTTCCAGTTCTAGGCAGAGCATTCTCACTTGTTCTTAATTCCCACAGAAAGCAAATTACACTTAACAAAAGCCAGCACACGGCCTAGATTGTCCCTATCAATTTTTACRGGTCAGCAGCAGTTGGTATGTATCTGTTGTTGGTCAACAGCTTCTGAAATGCTGGTCAGCTACATGGAGGCATYGCTCAGTGGGGCTACAATGATCTARGAACCACACCAACATTCTCCTAAGTTTGTTTCCAAAGAACCAAAACTTCCAGAAATGAACTTACAGCAGGAGCACCAACCTGCTAGTGATACATATCCAACAGGACAAGGCTCAAAGGCATAATATTTTTAGTAAGAATGCCTGAGATATAATCCATGGAACAGATTTAAGCTGCTGCACCCCAAAATTGAAGCTAATGCCCTCAAGCAGAGTCTGCATTTGCACTGTCACTGGGCACAGGTTTGGGCCCACTGCTCACAATCAGTTTGTGAGTGCAGTCCAGCCAGTCCTTTARCTTAAATCCAAATTTCCAGATTGTGTCCAACTACAAGGCTGGCTACACAACCATCAAGTTTAGAAACACACCTGGATGAATCAAAGCAATAGGGCTTTCACAGGAGTGGCRTGACTTCTTCAAAAATCTGTAATTGCTGGTTTCTAACAAAAAATAATTAAGCTTGGAAAAAGAAGAGTTCCTTTCAGCTATTTCAATATGTGTTTGGGATAGTGGGTGCTATTTTTATGCTGGCATGCAACAAAACCAAATATGAAGGCATAGCATCCTAGCAAAACTGGAGACACTGGGGCAGAGCCCCCTTCCACCACCCCCAGCTGGAAATCAGTCTATTCTCCCATTCTCACAGAGCATCTGAAGAGATGCTGACAACTTTTTTGCAACMCTGATCATCCAGTTCTTAACACAACTTTACCAACTTCTGTTGCGAGTTCCTCACACCAACACAGAGCCTTGGAACAACACAGGCAAGCTGGGATGGGGTCTCCAGTGGGAGTGGGTAAGAGAGCTGCCAGGAACTTTGCTTCAGGGCACATACACACACACACAGAGCAGCAACGATGTGCTGAAAATTCATACCTGACCCTGCTGGCCAGCAAAATACCTGTGCCAACACCATACGCTAAGAGCTGATATTATACTGGGAGCTCTGGTACTTTAAGCAGCTGCCCTGAATGACAGTCTCTGCTTACCTGCTAAAAAATATGTGAAATTCACTCTTTCTGTGCCTACATATTTCTCTAAAGAGGACAAGAACAGCCTGTGGTGTGAGAGTGAGGCACAGAARCAATCTCACTGGCCTTCATCACCCAGCAAGGCCCTACTGCAGGATCATCCCCACGCTTCTCTGACTTCGTGTTTGCTCTCTTTACCTCTGCATGCTTTGACCTTAAATCCWTTATTTAAGTTACCTAATCAAGGATGAGATATTGAATGCTATTCAAACAGCATGCTGCCATTACTTGAGGAAAGAGCCAGCAGAGAGGGAAGACAGCAGAGTCTCTCTTGAACACCCAGCAGGTTCCTACCCCAGCCTCCCTGACTGAACCAGACCCTGCTCAGGAATTCTAAGGGGCCTTGAGCTTTCCACTGTAACACAGTTCCAAGACAATAACACACCYACATTTTTGGAGCAGCTTCTGACCAAAGAATTCAGCCACTCAGTGAAGAGAATTCAAGGTCAGACAAGGTTGGAAATTAAAATGAAAAAAGAAAAATAAAGTATTCTGATCTGCACTTTATGAGACATTTTAATTCCTTAAGAGGACCATCAACAGAGAGAAAGAAATCGAGAACACATTTCCAAAATAACTCCTTACACAGAGGTCTATTGGGTGCCTGGAAAAAACTCTGCAGTACCATGGCTCACTCGACCAGAGTGGCAAATTTCATTCCTTTGGGACAGTTCAAAGAGATACTCTCGTATGAGACACAAAACACCAAGGTGTGCCATATCATTCATGTATCTGGTATTCTTTAAGGGTGCAGGCCTGGTTCTCACCTCTCACATCCAACCCCTCCTACATAAACATACTCTCTGCTATGGGCAAGCCTGTTGAAGGGACTGTCTGGTTTGATTTGTCCTGATGCAGTCAGMGTGCTGTCCTACCACTCCTGAGTGCAAAGACCCTACAAATAAGGTGACCTATTCACGTCAAAACAAAAAGTCTGTTTCCTTTCCTTCCCTGCACAATGCACGACTGGGGATACTCTGGAGTATTTCACTAAGTGGCTCAAGGATCTAGACGGSGTGGCTTTCCTAACAACACTTTGTGCAAGCCTTTTGAAAGAAGGACTTGGAGTTGGCCATCTTGTACCACTGTGCTCAATTCCAGAGACTCTATCATCTCTTCTACCCTTGAAGACCTGTTGTCTGTCACATTTTCAGATTTATGCATTAGCTCAAGGCAGAGCAATAAAAAAAAAATGCATTGCTAGGCGTGAACACAACCATGTCCACATCTCGATCTGCAGGCTTTGCCATAAAGATGCATAGGACAGTAACTGTTTCCAGGCAGAAACTGATGAGATACTAACACGCAAGACTAAAAAGATTAGAAAAATGTCTGATTAGAGAGCATATGAGAGTCACGCTGCGCATCACTGCTGACTGCAGGGCTTCTGAATGGCTGCCAGCAGAATATAATCCAAAGGTGCAKTGTCACCAAAAAGCGTAGTTGAACATCAAAGCGCTTATGTCGTAGAAGCCGTTTCTCCGCAAGGAGCGGGACGCTGTTCCCGAGGGCGATAACCGAGCTGCCCCACCGCGCTGCCCCCCGGCCCGGCGCATCCCCGGCCGCGCTGCCGGAGCCGCTGCGGGCGAGCAGGGAGGGATGGGCCCCGCGGCCGCGGGGATGCGGGCCCGGCTCGGGGAGCGGTGCCGGCCCCCGCTGGGACCCCCGGCCGAGCCCCTGCCCTCCCCGCTCCGCCGTTCCGCCCGCCCGGGCCGCGCTATCCCCCTATCCGCGCCGCGCCCGCCCCGCCGCCCCGGGCAGCCCCGGCCCCGCCGCCGCCCTACCTTCGTGTAGAGCTCGGAGGCTGCCATGGCGCAGGGCGCGGGCGGGCGGCCCCTCTGCGGCAGCCCGGCGGCGGGAGGCGGAGGCGGGCGGGAGGAGGAGGAGGAGGAGGAGGAGGAGGATGCTCAGGCGGCGGCCCGCGCCATGTTGCTGCTACCTGGCGGGCTCTGTGCATTGTGGGAGCGGCGCGGGGCCGGGCAGGGCCGGGAGGGACGCGGGGCGGGCGGTGCGATGCCTCCCACCGGCGGGCGGGACCCGGGCTCGGTCTGCGCCGCGGGGCTGCGCTGCTCCCGACCCCGAGCGGGCCGGTCCGTGGGGCTGCGCGCCCCCCGCTTTGTGCCAGATCCACTATTCCGCCTCTCCCTCACCATCCTTTTTTTTTTTTCTTTAAATTATTTTTTTTTCTGCCCTACACTGAACAAATTACTCGTTTTCTTCATCACGGATGTTTATAATTGTGACTGGTCCCCAGCCCGTGCCCTCGAGGCGCGGAGGAGGCTCCACACCCCGGGCAGCACCAGGCGCAGGGARCGGTCCGGTCCCTTCCTTTCCCAGCGCCGGTACTCTCTCAAGGCAGGCGGGAGAYGAGTCCCATCTCACTGGATCTACATCTGTGTCACAGCCTGCTGGGGCCTCTGCGAGCTTAGCTGCCGTCCTACCACACATCCACTTACTCCCATTGTGCGTTTGGTATCTGTTTCTCAGGTACCAAGTTTTCTATTTTTGGCGAGTTTTCCCCTCCGATTCTGATCCCATCCTTCAAATTGTTTACAGTCTCCTTCAGCTTGATTGCATCGATCATTCAAACCGTTACTGAAGGCATTGAAGGGAAATGGGCCCAAATTAGTTCCTTGAATAATTAAGCCCAGTTCTCACAAGACATGGAGGTACACATCTTTGAAGTTTAACATTCATGTCAAATGGGATTGAAAAGTTTGGTCCATGTTCCAGCAAAGTCTCAAGATGACGCCCCACTGCTTTAGGAATCAATGACTGTTTTTTTTACAATTCAGGTTATGGCAAGAGTTCCTTTGACAGCAGAACTGAAGCTATTACTCTCTTAGTCTTTGTTTTCATTTCTCACCTTATAAATGGATCCTACTAGTCCAAATGGTCCAAAATACAAAACAAGTTTGAAATAGGTATGTTTGCCACATTCTCACCTAAGTGCTTTTGACTGTTTTTCCTCTCAGAATTYAACTGCTTAGCTAACAGCTGTATATTCAATGGGTAGTCGGGGAGGTTTTGGCTAAGCACTTTGCATAGCTGCCCTTCATCTGTACCCAAAACAAGCCACAGAGATCGATACTAATGCTACCAGTCGTGTTCACGTGCAACACTGAAATTGTAAACTGAAATGTCAGGTTTTTCAAAAAGGACCTGGACCTTCCCTCTTGACTGTGTCATGCTTCATATCCTGTATTTTGAACCCTCTCCTCAGGATATCTATTCTGAATTCAAAGACTCTCATTTCAGGAGTTTGCCTCAACTGTGGATTACTGATCTCAGTCATTCACAGCTGGAGCTCAGGAGCCAAATGTAATTATAAGCTACAGCAAAAAATAGATATCTGAGTCCAAAATATGCTATGATTTGACACAATTTGMATAAACCAGGATTTCAAATCTGCCATTAAGGACAGGAATTGGGGGCACTGAAAGTTGCCAAGAAAGAACCTGTTTGTAATGTATCCAGACCAACTCCTTATTAAGGATGCATCTCCTGCATCAAATATTTGCCAGCAAGAGTTTAGAAGACCTCATCTCTTACCTTGCACATCTTTTTGAAAAGGTTTTTTTTCAGAGCATAGACCTCAGGGTGTTTCAATGTATAGCTGATGTAACTGACAAGAGTCCACATGCAGAATTTTATATTGAATTTTTATGTAACTTTTTTCAGCAGTTACAAAGCATCTGTCCTCATCTTTTTTCTTACATCTATGTTCTGTTCATATCTATGATCTATTTAACTGTGGCAGAGAAATGTCCTTCTCACATAGGACTTCCTATTGTGTTGTCACACTCTATCATGACGATTGAGCAGTAGCTTCTCTGCCAAGCCCATATTCTCACAGTGCAAGGACCAGGCCTGAAGATTTTAGCTGTAGAAAACAAACAGGGCTGGTTTCAGCCAGTACTGATGGAACAGTTAAGAACTYTGAAATGTAATGCAAGAGCTATGTAGAGAGAGACACAATCATGTACCAYAGAGCTATGCAGAGCACAGTGTGTTACTAACACCTTGGTGACTGAGCTGATTGTGTAAACAGGACCCCATGGATCTTGAAGCTGTGCAAAGATCAGCACCTAAGCCTCGGGCTGACTGGGAAATTAGYCAGACTTTTCCCAGCTTTGTGATTTCTGGAAACGTTGCCATATTTAGGCCAACAGTCTAAAGTGATGCAAATTTCTTTGCACCAAGCTGGTTCCCAGACATCCCCTTCATTCAGTGCAAGGGACCCAAACAATCATCTGTTACAGAGTTTTCAAACAATAAGCTTTAATTGCCTTAATAGAAAAATAAGCACTGAAATATATATAAATGTGATAACATTAAAGTAATTCTGTAGTCTAACATACTAGAAATCATAAGCCCAGTCATATTTTTAATGATACAGAGTAGCAAGATTTAGGGTTTAGAAATTTTCCATAGAGAATACCGAAGTATCCAGTATTGTTTAGGAAACCACAGTAAAGATGAGACAAACCTCCACGTTGCAATAAAAACTAAGTAAATCAATTTATTCTGTATACTATACAATGTGTAAGTTTGTAAATAACAATTGACATTTTTATCACCTTAACATCTTGACTGGGTGTAAATATGTCCAACAAAATGTACTCCTGTGGCCTTTACACAAACACTGTCCTACTACATCAAGAACAATGAGAGGGAAGCCTTTGGTGTTACAGATTTGGGGACATATCAGTGAAGTTGTAATTAATTCACTTAACTATCTCAAATAAAATGTTGGTGCTATCTGCTATTACAAGCCTACATGAGTACTACTCTAACAACTAAACACTGTCAATCTTTAAAGGCAAGATATGAAAGGGACTGCCAGTCTACAGTGTGAACAGGTTTTTTTTTGAAAAAGGCAATTATCAAATGGTAAAACTCATATAATACATTATGTACATCAGTTTGGATAGCTGAGTTATCTTGCTGGAGTAAGCTGAAAGTAAGCATCAATTTGCAGTCATGTTCCATTTACTGTTAAGTGACTAYTGGACTTTTTATACAGCGTGTAGAATCAGAATAGCTGTGCCTGCTGCTGAGGTCTGTCAGAGGTGAAGTCTCGTAATCAGTCACTGACCTAGTTAGTATTACAGTACTTCAAATATAMGCATGGATAATATATTCATAGCTGAATTTGTAGTAATCTTAGGAACTGCAAATCACCGAGTGAGCATCAGAAGAGCTTGTGTTGTCCAACCAGCAGGATAAGCTGAGTTGTAGCTAAGTGAGTGGAATGTTTAAATTTAAATGGCTATCTTTTTAAACCTTCCCAAGCATCAAGAGAACTCACCTTAGGGGAGCTACAGAATAGTGGCACCAGACAAAACACAGCAAGTCACCTTAAGTTGTTCCACATTTGTTTCAGGCCCAGTCCTATCATTAGGTTTTAATTCCATCCATACATAGAAAAATAAAGAGGGATTTTCACATTTGAACAAAYATCTATAAAATGCAGCTTGCTTCAATGTTTCCAGTTTCTTASTTATTCTTCCAGCCTGATTTCTTAAAGAAGTCAARTAGGTCCATTTCTTCAAACTGTTCTGCAAAAACCACAAATTATTTGTAATACTAGTGGAGGATAAGGAATAAGGACAGGCTTGACAAAGCCAATCTAACTACTAGARAAGGCCTATACAGACTTGAAAAGAATCGGGTTCACAATTTTGAAATTCTCTAGTATTACTTCTCTGAATCAAGAATATTACATAGACACCATATGTTCTGATCAAAACAGGACCAAATAAAGACAATTAATTTTCTCTTGACCATTTTGTAAGCCTTTAGAAGAGAGCATTGGAAAAGAAATGGGCCAGCATTTTTTTGACTAGCAGTCCTTTATACCCCAAGACCTTTCTGAATATATCAGCACAAAGTACAAGCTTCTAAAAACATGCATCTTTAAGTGTTCTCTCTTATAAAACTCACACTGGTGCTTAGTTTCCAATAGGCTGTTTCAGAACTAATTTTTAAAAGAAAAAGCTATCCAGTAAACTGATCTTTTTAAAGAGTTTCTTGTTCTCCCAAAGAATGTGAAGGTTGTGATTACCTGTATGAAAATCAATTATAYTATGGATCATACTGCACTTTTAATATTCTGATTTCACTGATTTAACATACTTTTAAATGCATCATTTCACCRGAATGTATTTTGGCTATCTAGTACTTACAACCTTCATCATAAATATGAACTGGAGTTCATTCCTATTTTCTGATATGAAGTTACCTATTTCTCAATGGGTCATCATAGAAATACATTTGCAGATATTTGTTTCGCCAAAGCCAATGGGGGCTGCTGTACAACAAAGAAAATGAAATAGTTCATTATCTCTTCAGGAGTCCAAGAAAAAAGAAAGATACCCTTCTGCTTTCAGAAGTCTAAAATAGCCCAAAGACAACTGTATATCAACATAAGTGAGCCTAGATTTGGTGTTTGCCACACAGGGAACTCTCTAGAACAGTACACTTAGCCATATTCCACACCAACAGACAGAGCATTTCTGCTTTAAAAGCTTAAACAACTGCTGAACAGAAAGGGCACTTGCCTGCAAATATAGGTAAATATTCCAGATTTATAGTTGAATGCTGAATATTGTTGTGAAACAAAATAYACAACTGCAAAAGCATAAGGTTGAGTCAGGTGTAAATGTGTTTCACAAATTTCAGGTTTATAGTTTTAACTTTCAGTAGCAAGATTCTGGGCTCTTAGTTTCAGGACAAGACTTTGAAAGATACAGAATAACTTGTGCTTTGATTGGCACATTATCTGCTTTTTAAAATGTAAAACTAATAGACGTTTGCAAAAGGTTGTGCAAAACTATTGTATTTACAAAAAATGGCACAAGAGTGAATTCAACAGTCTATGCACATGCACACTTCATCCACATCTTCAACAAAAGTGTGTCCTAAGCTACAGAACTGAAAAGAATACCAGCTTCAACAGGCAGTTGTCAATAAGCACTAGGTTCACAAGAGTTACACCAGAATGGGCAAATATTGCCCAAGTAAAAACTCTATTGTTAAAGCTGAAACAGGTTTAAGGCCGTTCAAGTTCAAAAGCAGAAACAAAATTCAATCAGAGCCCTGTCTTTTGTTTTTATACATGCTTTACCATCTAGCAACTTGTGGTCTAAACCTCTACTTTAGACAACAAACCCAAACACGGAAGAAAATCCCAACACAACTGGAGGTTATATTAAATACAAATATGCTGCAATTAAGGTGAAATAGCAAAAGCAGAAACATTAGAAGTTGTAAAACTTGCGATGTCACTTGCTGGAACCAGTCCTACACTAGGAAATGGGCAATATGTACATTTTCAAGTAGATTACATTGCTCTAACCAAACTTGTCCTTTTTAATCAGTGCATTGTTCTCAACTAGTCCAAATACTACATTTTACTCTTAACAGTATTCCCTTACAATAGCAGCACATGCTATCGCTACCTGCAAAGCTGTCAGTCTCATGACTTAGTGTAAGAAAGAGAAAGGGGGATGTGAGGGTGAGAAATAACTATTAAGGAGAAATAACAGGAATGAGAATAATCATGCAGTTCAGCTGTTCTCGTCAGCCAGCCAGCTTGCTAGCAACAAGAGATGGTTTCCGCTGTGGAAGATCCTGTGGAGTAGGAATATGGTCACCAGTGACTTCTGTCTTGTCAGGAGCTGCAGTAGGCAGTTGCTTATTCTTCATCTTTGCTTTAGCCATGTTGTAATCTCCAGAATCAAAGTATTTTTGCTAGAAGACAAAACAAATATATTGAAAAGCCTGAAATCTTAACAGATGTATACACTGAATTACATGGTTAAATAGATATTTTAAAATTTTCAAAGTTGTAAAATCTCCCTGATTTGTCAAGGTAGCTCTACACGGATTAAACMAAGGTATTATTAAGACTACTCAGCACAGACACCTGAACTCTTAGCATCAGGAACTATACAGTTAAGGTTCTACATATACCATTAAATTCACATCGAATGTGAACATTATTTTTGCCCTGGTTTTCCAAAAAGCTCACTTCCCACAACTGAAATCTTAGGGTTTGCAAATTTTGTTACAGTGAACAAGTTCTGCTACACAGAATAACCAAATAATGCATGAATTAAAGCTGGAGGACAGAGCCTSGTCTATCACACCAGAGATCAAAGTAGCATAAAACAAGGAAACCTCTTCTCTGCAGACATTATAACAGTGAAAATAYAATCCCTGAGGTTCCCAAACCAATTATTCAGCAATGTCAAATCCACTGTACAGTCCTTCTGAAAAGCACTATGACAAGGAAATTCTTATCCCACATCCCATTTTTTTGYGAACACAAAGCTAAATTGTTTGACATTCTAAAACAGTGTTCCTTAATATATGAGCAAGTTTTTATTAACATTACCTTCAAGAGTTGCCAGATTTCTCAAAATATTAGGTTATCTATGCATGTCAAGGCCAAATGACTGTTATTTATCCCCATCATGGTAAGATGAGGCATCAAATTCTATCCATGCTCTGCATCAAGTCTTCAGCTGGTCACTGACACATTTTACAGGAAAAGTTGCATTGTTTTACATTTTACCATGAGGTCTTACCACACATCTTACCACTAAGAGAAACATCTGAGAAAACCCACTATCTCTCATGCTTTAGAATGAATCCATTCTAAATGGATTTCTTCTTYCTAAATCCATTTCTTCCTTTAATTTATTCCAGTATTTTCCTGATTTATTCTAGCTTCTCACAGATGGCCTGTATTTGATCATCCCTTTCAAAGTGACTATGTCTGTCCAGGTGTCTTTGTGTCTGAAACAYTACCTGAAAGCACACTCACTACCCTCACTCTATTTTAACCTTCATCAGGGCAGACAGC
This sequence comes from Malurus melanocephalus, assembly GCF_030028575.1. Taxonomy (NCBI): domain Eukaryota; kingdom Metazoa; phylum Chordata; class Aves; order Passeriformes; family Maluridae; genus Malurus; species Malurus melanocephalus. The sequence continues at coordinate 143,054 of NW_026623395.1, forward strand.
CTGAAGTACACCGGAATCTCTACCAAGTAAAGATCTCTCCTCATTTAAGACACTGAGCACACTAAAAAGAAATAATTAAAAAATCAAATGGAAGAAAGTTATTATCACCACATCAGGAACTGCAGAAGGCATATTATGAAYTGGAATCCACATGTTTACGCCAACTTTCATCAGAGTAGCAAAAGTCAATTAAGATGGCTATTGATCTGTCTCTGGTCAAATCTGAAAGTACATGCTGCAAGAGCTTTTGTATTCAGTAGTGTAATTAAGATGAAGATATTGTACAGGTTATTATTGCTGGTGGTGAGAATTTCTCACATTTGCAGTCATCATTCCATTATGGCTATAATCCTTGCTGAGTGAACACTGGCCTGTTTTCCTGAGATATCATCACAATACATACTTACCACTCCCTTCTGTGTTAACATGTACATTGAACCCAATGAAGTTTCATTTAGGCTGCCTTYGACCACACAGYGTAACTCAAAGGGAATCACCTCATCTACCACCTGCCCAGGCCCAGGCCCAGCAGCCMTTAACTCTGCTTCATATGTTCCAGTTTATGAGACAGATTATCCAAAAACCTGCCAACAGTAACAATTCCCAAGAGATGCTACCAGACAGCACAGAATTAGATCAGCACTGAACTCCACCAGCTGGTTTGCGAAAGATTTATACTTGGAATCACTGTGGGTACTGAAAGACCCAGACCATGGTAAAAAAAAAACCACAACAGTGGGACAGCAATGAAAGCATCATCAGAAGCAGTGACATACTAGGATTATTCCAAGAACAGAGTTCTAGCATGCCTGAAAGGCATTACATAATCACTTTATGAATAATTAAACAAAAAAAAAAATCCAGTCAAATAGCTAAGAAAATAAGAGACACCGGTTAGATGTGGAACAATACTGAAATATTAACTCACTCTTTGTTCTTCTATCATTATTTTTTGGTCAGGGCATATATTCAGAATTATACCACCATTCTCMCACCACTGATGTCAGATGATGCCTGGTCTAACTGCAGACAGCAAACTTTCATGTGCTAAAAACATGGATAAAAGGAACGGACATAAATTTTGGGAGTGTAAGAATACACAGGATAAAATCACTAGAAAATAAGGATGAGTTTCTATTTCCTTGGTGTTTTCTACATTGTCTATCACAGCAGCGTCTAAGTTTAATTTTTTATWACAAGTGTGGTTGAGCCACTGATGCTGCAAACTCCAATCCTGCCAYGCTGGCATTTGTTTTGCAGGGACAAATTTCTCTTCCCTCACTCTCTCAAAAATTAAAGTTTTTCASACTCTTTTACCCTGCAAAGGCCTGTGGAGCAGGGAAAAAAAATGCAGATACAGTAACTGTGAAATTTTTTTGTCCATACAATAAAGAACTCACTCCTTTTTGAAGCCTCTTCCTCAAGAAATCTGAACCTCCTGGCTTCTGGCCCAGATGAGGATATCTTGCTTTCAATTTTGCTTCTTCAGCTTTTTCTGGACTTATCACCTTATCCTCCATTTCCTGAAAGACAATGATTGATACTGTAAGTGAAACATGCAACAATGTATATTCATGCAGAACAGCTTTGTAGGTAATACACCCACATGCCCACTGCTGCTACCAAGTGAGCATARCAATTATCTGATTAGACATTTTCATGCATTCCTTTCTCAAATGCTGACAGMAACTGTAGGAGTTCAGCCTCCCATTTTAGATACCCTGCGTGGAGGTGCTGAAGATGTGCGCACTTCCCTCTCCAAGAAAAGTAGTCTGAATTATTAAATTTTGAAAAATAAAAAAGCCTCAAATGAAACTCTTTTTTTTTTTTGGGTCAAAACAAGGGTTCCACTAAGAATAAACAAATATTGAAGAAAATTTGAATAAMCAAATCTCTGAGCGAGAACCACAGGACTTTTCCAAATGCCTGTTTCATCATTTAGTTGCACAGGCAGACTGGCACTTCCACTGCCACACTGATCAGTATGGCTGCTCCAGCTGTAATGTGTTGATACTCACTGTGAAGCACTCAAAAACATGCCTGCTGTTACATTAATAGCAATACTGTGTTTCTCTATACATGTCTATAATTATCCTGAAATTATGAGGATGAAGACAGTTGGACAGTGCATTTGTTTAAAATAAAATGCCTATTTAATGAGTATACTGTAAAACATGGATGCTCAAAATAATAATTTGAAAATACTCATTTGGCAAAACTGTAATTTGTTCACTGGCCTCTACTTCACACTCCATGTCCATGTAGCAATTTGATGTATGAAGTACAATTTATTCTACTGGATCCTTTCTAAAATATCTTTCATTCAAAATGCTTGTTTTGCTCTTTACAGTATTTGGCCATACACTTTTTTTTTAAATGCAAACCAGTGCTAATTCAGAGAAAATACAATGATTTGCACTGACTGCTGTAGTTTAGAATTGTTATTATCACCTGAAGTCACAGAAAGAGTTTCAGGCAGGAAGTAATATTTGCCACTGAAATCAGGAGGGCCTCATTCATCTATGACTAAGATTTCATGTCCACTTAGAGCTCTTCAGGAGCCCCTTCATACTCTTTTCCAYGCCTGTCATCATCCTTTGCATTGTATCAATCAGCATGACTGCCTGTACTCCCCAGCAATGGACTACAGAAACTACTTCAACTAAAAAATAACCATTTATCTTTTTTTTTCTTCTCCCCTTGTTCAACTGTTTCATTTGGATCGATTTCCACAGCCTGGATGACCACACAGCTGCACAAACAGGTATGTTAACAAAGCAGCAGGGAGGACAGGAATATAAGGAGCTGGGAGCTACTTAAGCCAGAACTGCTGAAGAACAAGAGCCACCATCACACTCGCCTATTCCTAGATGCTCCTCTCGATCTCTTATAAAATGCTCCAGGTTGTGTTAAATTTAACATCTTTCTGGTAAGATGCATCAGAAACAAGGATTGTAACATTTTCTAGCTACTCTATTAGACCAAGACACCTCAAGGACAGCTTTGCACAAAACAACAGGAAGCTGAAATAACAGTTCTCCCAAGGAAAAAAATAGAAACTCTCATAACAAAGAGAAACTTCTGTGACATCAGAAACCAATGCTTTTTGTTAGACGAAAATGCAGCTAGGCAATATAGTGCAAAATATAAACCCAAATACAGGCAAAGTTTCCCTGGCACTATTGAACACAGAMCTACACCATTTCTCACTAGGTAATATCCCACTAGCCAAGCCCACAGTTCTCGTGCGTTACACAGATCATGCAACTGCTGCTCTCTCTATTGTGGTTCATAAGAATGCCGACAGGGACTGGATTTGCCCAAAAGTAATCCTTTTAGCTCAACACTTTCAACAGCTAATGCTGAATCACTGGGTACTCACTGCTGAGCCAACAGACAAAGTATTTGAGCGGGCATATTTTGTCATTAAAAACCAAAAGAAGATATTTTTTAAAACGAGAGGACCAACAATAAATAGCTTATATAAATATGTATTCACAGTGCATCAAAGGAGACATTTATGCAAACTCACAGGGCTGACAAATTATGGCACAGCAGGCAATCCAAACACAACCACGGTGTTACGCATCAATGCAGCTCAAAAGGATACAGAGCACAGCCGCTTCCTCTTGATGACCAACAACTAAGACTCAAAAACCCACGGAACACAAATTAAAGAATTTCAATACCACAACTCAGGGTGTCAAACAAAACCAGCTGATGGCAGGTTCAAAAAATACTTAAGACAACAGTTCTTCACATAAAATACAGTTAAGCTGCAGAACTCCTTGCTGAAGGATACAGGGGGTGCCAAGATTCGGAAAGCAATTCGATGTGTTCTTTTGCAGCCCAGAAGCCTTTTAAACCAGATTTCTGAGACCTTGGATCGCTTYCTTGGGAAGATCACTGCCTGCACGTCCTGATCTTATATTCCTCTGAGGACTAGACGGTATTGAGCACTCTCGAAGATGAGCTGCTGAGCCCTAAAGACTTTAATCCAAGCCACTCCTACATTCAGAACATTCTCCCATGAATTACAGAAGCAACAACCAAGTGACTAACAAATGACTGGGGAGTGGGCAGAAATCAAGATCCACCACGCTCTTCTTCCTAGTGACAACCACACAAAAGTTGTAATTTTAGTTCTCTACAGCAACCTGACACAGCTCATGAAGTCATTAAAATKATCTACCAGGAAGGCAGCAGTTACCTAACTCGTTTAAAGACAGCTTTTGCTTTTAATCTTTTCAGATTCTAGCAGCATTAAGTTCTGTATGTGCTGGACAACTGACCTGTCTGACTGAAAAAAAACCAAACCAGCCATCAGCTTTTTAAAACACTGGTATGAATGGCTCATCTTTAGCAGAAGACATCAGACAAAATGCAAAGCAGAAAATGGAAAAAATATGGCAACAGCACAACCCTACAGCAAACTGATGTGGCAAAAACCAGTTCAGCMCCAAAACGCACCACCTTTAACAGCTTCCTGGAAAACACAAGGCTTTTAAGGCAAAAAGAGTCAACCAAACATATGTTCCTCCATGTCCAAAGTTTCTTTGTTTCTGAACTTCCCCCTGCCACTGTCCTGAATTTTCACACTGAGAACAGGAAACACTGATCTTTGGCAAATTTTCAGTTTATATCATTCTGTAATTCAAAACCTTTCTCACTCAGCACAAGCTCCCTACTGCACATCAGAAAAGTTTAGAAAAAATGTCTGATCACGAAAACACTGCCTCCRAGTTCATTTAGGGGCGTCATCTTTTTTAAGCACACATACGAATAAGTACTGCAAAATGGGTTGTTTATGTAAGTGTTTTGGAGCTAAGCATTAAGCAAGTGAATGTTCAATTTTGCCTACCCAGACTAATAGCTTTAGTGGAAGTTAACACTGCAATATTGTAACAGCACTGATACCACAGTATCAGACCAGGACATAATCTCACAGAAAGCAAAGTTTTATTTTATTGATGYTATGTAATTTTTCTTGAACACCTTATCTGGATAATGCTAAATTAGGAGATGAGCAAGGMACTCCCACCTCTCAATTTTTTCCAAGCAGTGCATAAACATGACATTTCAAGATTTCAGTCTGAAAGTTCATTAGGAAAACCAGCCCCAGTCACCTGACTTCATCAGAACACCGCAGAAGGCATTACAATAAACTTGCTGCCACATGTTTAACTATGCTCTTATTACAGAGCTATTCTAGGAGTGCTGCATAGGCCAGGGACTTATTTTTATAGGCTTTGAACAGGAACAGTATCCCTTCAGCAGCCTACCTAGCATGAACGTTAAGTCACGCTGCAGAACACACCTATTTAAGAGCAGATTACAGACCTGCCAAAGAAGATGGTTCTAATTACTGCACCTGTTGAGAAGGTATCATTCCATATTAACCCTCAAAGCTCTACTCGTACGACCAACTCATATTACAATTTGTAAATTATTAAACAAAAACGTGACAGCTGAGATAGATTAAGCTTTTTCTTTYAGCGTCCTTCAAAGCGGTATTTGTGTTTCATAACTTCTCCGGATCATAGCCGCGGGGATYGCAACCGGGTTCCCACAGCAATGACAAGTCTAAAAAACAAACGGCTTCTTAAAGTCACAGCAGAGAAATCTATGAAACCAAATCCCACTTCAGAAACGATACAGTTATTAGATAGAGATGATATAAGAGGGACACCACAAGATAACTCAGCCAATTATTCTTTCCAAAAGCCTTAACTAGCCCAGATTACGRTCGTTGTGATGTCGGTATTTCTGCTCCTGAACTGATTAAATTAAAAGCTGAGCGTTTTCTAGAACTGAAACAAACGTTCAGCCTTCGGATTATGGCTGGTGTCCATGCCGCCGCTGCGATGGTGAGCCGAAGCCCATGGCGCAGGACGGCGCGGCCCGCGGTGCCCCCGAGGGAGCGAGGCCGAGGAACARGCGAGGGAGCGCCATGGGCCGGGCCAGGCCAGCGCACCCCGACCATGGGCCAGGGAATGCCCGCTCCCGAGCCATCATGGTGGTGCTTCCTCCGCCTCCAACGCACACGGCCGCGAGCGGCGGGGCCCGTCCTGCCCGGGGAGCGGCGCCCGGCCCTGCTGCGCGGCGGCGGCCAGCCCAGCCCGGGGCAGGCGGTGCTCTGAGGGGCGGCCGGGCCCGGGAGACGCTGCGGCCCGCCAGGCTCCCTCKGCCGAGGCAGGGAAGGACAGGCCCGGCCGCGCCGATGGAGGAGGGAGAAGCCCCGCGGGCCTCCTTGCGCTCCTCGGGCCGGCCACCCACCTTCTGCTCCTCGGCCGAGGCGGGCTCGGGGCTCTCGGCAGACATGGCGCCGCGGCGGCGGGACGGCGGGACCGGGAAGGAGGCGGGCGGGAGGCGCGGCCGCGGCTCCTCCGCGCTGCTGCTGCTGCTGCTGCCGCCTCCTCCCGCACAAGATGGCGGCGGCGCGCGCGACGGAGCGTTGGCGGGGCCAGACTTCCTCCGCCTCGGCCCCCGCGCGCGCGGGCTGGGCAGCGGGGGCGGGGTCCGCGCGCGCCCYGCGCGTCACGTCCGGAGCCGCGCGCTCGGGGTTCGGGTACGGCGGAGGCGGGACTGGGGGTGAACGGGCCCGGCCCGCACAAAATCACAGAAATCACAGAAATACTGAAACATCGGCGTTGCAAGAGAGCTTCAGTGTGCTCCAGTCCAGCCGTACAGGCAGCGCTGTAACCGCTAAACCATATCACCCGTCGCTTGAACACCTCCAGGGATGGTGACTCCACCGCCTCCCTGAGCAGCCGTTCTAATGCCTGACAACCCCAACAGTGAAAATTCTTCAGATATCTAATGTGAATCTCCCGTGTCTCAGGTTAAGGCCGTTTCCTCTGGTCCCATTACTGGCCYCCACCTCACTACAATTTGCTAATCCCAGCTCGTCCGGCCTGCCTGGCCTCCCCTGCCCAGCATCAGGGTAAAGGGGGAAAAAAACCCCACCTTTATTGCTTGGCTAGTTTAGTTTTTTTGGCCACTCTTAGTGATCAAAATACAAGCAGCTGAGTCCTCAGTCCATTGGAACTTCATCACAGCACAGTATCAAGTTATAGAGAGTATTTTATTCCCTCATCTACTTTTCACTATCTGGTCCTTCCATGGACTCTCTTTAGGAGCATGAAGGAGGGGTTTAAATAGTCCACCATTTATAAATCTTCAGGGTCTCTAAATCTTTAGAGATCCCTAAATACATGGATTATGTGAACAGCAAGGTAAGGATTCTACTTAGCATAGCTCAGGAGGGCCTGGCCAGGACAGCCTTTGTGCCATAATGGTTGAGAAGAATGTAAGAGATCAGAAAGGGGAGAACAGAAGCTGTCAATGATTTTGCCACAGCTGAATTCTACAAAACACCCCACAAACCAGTAGCTGGAAGAGCTTCTTTGTGCACCTGAGTTTTGTCCTGAGGATTGTGTAGCTGCAGGGAACCCAAGGAATGTGCATATCCCTTATTCAGAAAGGGAYACAGATGGGCAGATTGCATAGGAAAAACATCATAGAAAGCATGGGTGGGTTTTTAGCTAATGATGGAAAAAGCATGACAGTGGTGGGTATGCCACATTTGCTTCTAGCAAAACCAGGGAKATTGGTCTGAAAGTGTGAAAAACAGTAACATAGAAAAATGATCAAAAAAAAGGATGAAGTGCACAGATTTTAAAAGAGAGCAGAACAACAAAGCAGTGACAACAGACAAGAATGCAACACCTCATTAATTTCTTTCAAATGTTTTAGGAAATTAATGTGAGGGAAAACATAGAGTCAAGGATTCAGCAGTTCCTTAATGCAATTATTTCATTAAGGGAACACAATGCAGAGGAAAGATGGGAAATAAATTCAGAATCTCAGGAAAAGCCCAGGTTCTTCAATGGCCTCAAATACAAGAAAGCAGCCTACAGAAACTGGGTCAGTTTTTAAGGACATGTATTTAAAGCAGATCATGAAGACAAGGGGGCATCAAAATATTAATGAACAAACCTGGTAAGGACAAAAGAGAGTTTAATGTTTCTTTTAGTTCAATCTAGCATGATCAAGGTAAATAATGTAACAACGAAGTATAGCCTCTAGCTGGAATAAGGGAAGATTGGTTTACAGGTTACTTTAATTAGTTTTGGTAAATATTTTTTAACTTGGATGAAAAAATATTCTTAAGAGATTAGAGAATGACAGGAACAATCTGCAGTTAATTACTGTGATTCATATAGGAACCTGTAAAAAATGAATGGCTTTCCAGGAGTCACTTTTCCTGAATTTGGAGTATGGGGAGGACAGAATCCAAGCTRTATAATTAAGCTGTCAATAATGACTTGACAAATTATCTAAAATAAGCACTCAAAAGGAACAGGGTAACTAGGCAGGAATTCACAGTTAAGAACAAGGGTTTCACACAAGCATATTTCCTTTAAAAAAAAAAAGGAAACAGACCATGTGGAGAAGTGGGTGAAGGTGGCTGAAGTTCCAGATGCCTTCTGGCATTAATRAGGCTTCTGACACTTCCCCATGCAAATTAGGGAAACTTAATTAGATAAAACTTTAATGTGGTGGATGCAAGTTTGTTGCAAACAGCAATCAATTCTTCAAACAGCAATGCTGTGTTTGGCATATGAAACCTTGGATAGTGAGAGAATAAAGTTCAATAAGGAGAGCTACCACTTTGGGAACAAGCAGGTAGGACATTTCTTACACTGGGTAACAAGATGAATGCAAGTTGCCATCTCCTGATAGTGAAAACCCACATATTACAACAGGATGTATGAAGAGGACTTTAATCCATATCATTTATCAACCAATTCTTCCAGTCTGATTRGCACAGAGAGGCCCTGACAGGGGTGCTGTGTCCAGCCTCAGACAGTTCAAGACTGATTCAGTACAAAAGAAGAAAGCAAAGAGCCAGAATGATGAGAGATGCAGAAAATAAAGGCTGACTGTACAGTCTGARGATGTCTTAGTTATCAAAAAATAAGACTGAGAAGGGAGATACAGGAACCAAATTGGGGTTTTTTTTTGCTTATAGTGAAAAGACTAAATAGAATTTAACTCAGCTTCAGCAGGATTTGTTTGGATGCTATAAATAACTTTCTCACAATAAGTAYACTTTATCACTGGGAGAGATTAGTTGTAGCAGCCATCACTGGAGGACCTTCTAAACTACTCAAACATTTATTAAAAATATTTCTATATGGTTGAGCCTATTGAGGAGTAAAAAGAAGAAACCAAATACCTCTCAAACATTAATCTAATCTTAACCTGTGAGTAGACAGTCATGTGGAATTTATGTTCATAGGTTATGAGATCCAGCATTTCTCCAGGTGCAAAGTGTTTACTCAGATCAAGCTGTAAATGCAGAATGACTCAGTAAAATCAAAGTTGTGCTCAGATAACCCAAAGTCACTTTCATTCCAAATCCATACAGGGACTAAGTGTAGTTTGACTGTCAAAGTGAATACAAATTTATTTCCTACACATGACTTGTAGTAACCACATATTCAAAATCCACACTTCTTTGCTGTTCAAAGCAAATTAATGAAGGGAGATGGCTTGAAGAAGTCTATTTTAAATAAAGCTATCAAGATACAAACATTGCATAATACCAGTGTAAAATAAAAGGTTAATCTACTACATGGAATTGGAACAGTGACTTTTCATTAAAAATGTGTCCTTTCCTCATGCTTTTTTTCATTGACTATGCAAGCAGCTGTGCACCATGACACAAATAAGTAGTTTGAGGATACATGCTGTTTGCTTATGAGTCAATAGCAGCTACACAGAAACTAGGACGCACTCTTGATATCCTAGTCCAGACCATAGTTCCGTACACAGTAAAACTGCAATTGTGTTTGACCTTTCTGCTACCAAAAAAACACCTTTTCTMAGTTTTATAGGGCACACAAATGACTAAAAACTGCAGACAATCTCTTTTTGTACAGTTTTCCCCAATTCTCTCTAAAATGAATGCTAGGTAACCTTTGAAAACTTCGTGTAACARATTGGAAAACACTGCTGAAGTGGGGAAAGGACTCAGCAAGATCTGAGCTTTGCCCTTTTGGAGCAGCAGTCATTTGCATGTACAAGATAGCTGATAAGTATCATCTGGAAAGTCCGGTCTCCCTTACGTTCCCTGGCAGACTTCCTGGAGATTTCATGATACACTGACTTCTCTCATCTAAGGGCAGTGCTGAATATAAAATTCATCCTTTCTCCAGAGCCTTCATCAGATAAGCATGTTATAGGTCACCTTGCATATTAYTGACACTCTAAAAACCTACAGCAAAGTAAAGAAAAACACATAAATCAARTTAAGACAGTTGAGAAACTCAGACCTTCATCAAACGTCATAAAGCTTCATTTTCATTATTAAATATATAGATGAAATATAATCAAATGCTTCTAACTTTATTTCTCTCAGTTATACAGTTTAACACTTAGCATAAACTGTTCATCTGACTGTTTTGTTTTAGGAATACACACACGTATCGGAAAATAGTCCTATGCCCAGTGTAGCATTGCTAGTAAAACTTCCTATGGCCACCTAGTGGCCTACATGGAATTGACCTATGAAAAATATTTAGGATTACATGAAGATCCTCTCATCTAAAAATAAAACAAAAAGTACAAGTTTCATAGCTTTTGTGTATATTTAAGATATAAATACTAATTTGTTTGCACAGTACATCCTTTAACACAATTTGAGAAATAAAATGGGGGAGGGTGCAAAGTTTATGTGAGGAAAAACTAATAACGGAAAGCAAAATCAAAATGGCCCTTAAGGAAAGAAAAGAAATTAAGGGAGCAAAATATGAATTGAACTAATGATCTGAATGCATGAGTAAGTAAATAAACAATCTGCACTGTGGTTGCAAGTGTTATTAAATCTGGATGTGAGAAAAAAATGGAAAAGGGTACCATTAAAGAGAAAAAACAGCTAAATGCTTGCATAGTATGAAATGTTATGGAAATTCACCTGTTGTCCCCATTTTCAATAACTTAAATGAATATCACTTAAAACAGCACACAGATTAAAGACATCTGTATATATTTCAGATTTCAATATTAATGCCAAAAATACATAGTATGATTTTACATAGGATTTATGCTACATTAGAACACTAAAGACAAACATCACTTGAGTATTAAATGAAACATTAAATATTAAATAACTGAAAAATAAAATAAAAAGTGTAAACACTAAACTAACTTGGGAATTTGCTATTGCAACACATCCAATGAAGTGGTTTTAAACAGTACAAAAAGATTAGATTTAAGTATGTTTCCAGTCTACTTGGAATACACAAAGCTCATTCCAGAAACCTTTTAAAAACTGGTCCAGGATCGCACAGAACCTTCTTTCTCTTGAGCGCCATTTTTATTCCTTTACAGACTTAACTTTATACTGTTGTCTCTACCAATCTTTGCTTGCAAGGAGTACTCAACAGTAAAATGAATACTTTAGTTTGCCATTGTTTGCTAGCATCTTGGTGAAAACTTAGGATTTGTTGGAGATTCAGTGTAAGATTTGAGTTCATATGCAGCGCCGCTATCAACTTCCATGGATTTCCGAGAGAATAGGAGCCTTACATCTCTGTGGAGGTAGATCTTTCCAGATTTAGAACTCTGGAACCTGAAAAGACACAAATATCTGTGTTATCTGAAACAAAAGATTAACATTTAATTATTATTAAATAAAATGCACACTTTTAAAACATTAAGGCAAAACCACATTTGAACAAACAAAATTAGTCAGTTAAAATGAAAGGAGAAAGAATATCCTAACAGTTTCATTCTGCTTTGTTTCTTTTCACATTTAAAGGTTCTATTTCTAATGCATGCTGTACTATCACAATTATAATTTGAACAGGTTTTTAATAAGCATTTACTTATTGACCMCATTGAAACAAAAGCAGTATCTCTAGAATAAACCTATTCATARTTTGAAATTCTGAGAGATAGGAGAATGACAAGCACAGAAGCTCCATCAAGGCTTCATCGTTTGARGAAGGCAGGTTTCAGAAATGGATTCTGTGGCACTGTTCTGCTCAGATGAGTGATGCAGAATAGCCTGTAGTCATCCCCACAGCCAGACAAAGGAAAACTCTGTTCTCCTAGATACAGCTGTCAAGGACATTAAATGCAGTAGGGTCCRGCAGAATGCTCCTACTGGCTCCCACAGAGCTCCCATCCATCACTATTTATTTGCTCGGTGCTGTCAGTGGGAAAGCCCTTTACCTGATAGGCAAAAGGGAGAAGACACTACCTTAGAGAAGATTGGAAGARAGCACAAGGAACAGTGAAAGAGACAAGGGACAAAGCAAATGCCAGTTAACTCAGAATGTCACTCATAACACGTTTAAAAGGAAAAATTTTACTGAAAGATCTATTGCAGCAAAAGTATGATTGAAATTCATTCCTATAGATCTAGATATCAAAGCAGCATCATAAAATAGATCTCAACTCCCATTTTACACATGGATCTTTCAAAGGAATTATTAGCATGGTCTATTTTTAAACTTCTCAAGCTTGCTCTTTTCTATGAGTGATAATCCTGCAAGACTCCCTTTGCTCAGTAAATAACAGTTCCCTGCAACATGACTTTTCTGAGCGTGACATTTAGAAAAGATTGAAGGATAAGTGGGAGACATCAGCAAAGTTCAAGGAATTTTCTCATCTCTGCATCCATTACCTATTTTTTTTGCCTACCCTAGTAATTGCTGTTTAGAAATGTTGCTCTTTATACATGCAAATATACTGGAATAATCAAGAGATAAGCATTCCCTACATCCTCGCAGGGTGGTGATGGAGTGACCAGCATGGGACTGACTCCAGAGCTGTGGCAGCTCCACTAATTTTGTGTAAAGAAATTTAAGAAACCAAACAACCAAGGTCTCTGACAGATGGTGTCCCAGGAACAGTAAAAACAGACAAATACAAGAATGCTTAAGCACACAAATATCAGATGCTAGAAAGTCTTGTGGATGAACTTTACTGRAAAAATGACAAATACAAGCACAAAGTCCCTCTAAATATTATATAGGCCATCAACATTCACAAAGAACAGAGTAATTCACAGAAACAGGATCTAGAAGGATAATCATGAGAACATACRTAGCAAGATGTGCTTTGTAAGTGGAAAAGACTATACAACACAATCTATAAAATCTATAAGTAAAATCGTTAGGACAAGGATAAGAATTTCTGGATAAAAAATGCTGAGAAAGCAGAAAGATCAAAAGCTAGTAAATCAGTAATAGCAGGTATCTTYAGCTTCCACCAACAAAGATATATGCCAAGTTAGGAAAGTATTTTAAAGAAAGTTTCTCAACACCTTGAGGAATCACTACTTTTAACAACCAGGTTCAAGCTTACCCTTCACCAAGCCCTCAGTAACCAGCACTGTTTAGCTGCTAAAGCATCAACAATTATGCTCCATGCAATTCCTGGCAATGTGTCAGGAACTAAGGCTGTTGACCAAGCTTTAAAGACTTGAAAAAATGCTGAGCTGTGGGCAGGTTAGCTGTTTAATTGCTTTTTACAGGGGTGCCAGAACGTGACCTAGAAACCCATGGAGGTCATCATCCTCAAAACGCTGGGCAGAAATGAGGCACAAACAGAGCTGAGCTCACAGCTCTTATGCTCAAGTAGCTTTAATTACAAGACAAAGTCATTGCTTCACATGCAACAAAAAAAAATTATCCCCAAAGCATCTTCAAAAAACAACTTAAACTGCAGGTGCAGCTCTTGGGGGTTTTTAATAATGAATAAAGCTCTGCTGTCTGTGCAAGCTACATTTGGTATCTCAATCCTGTAGCTGTGGTACAAGTGCAGGCTAATGGCATATTGAACAGTACCTCAAACATCGAGAAATGCATGCAGAAGCTGCACACACAATAAATCTGACACTTTAAAGACTGTTGTAGAAAATCTGGCCGYCAATGTTAAGCGCCAGACCTATGCAAGCATTTTTGCTGAATTACCACTTGAAAAGGAGCTTTCATAATGTGAGTGCTGACAACTGTGATTAAGGCCTCGCAAGCAGATGCGACCACAATGCAGCTCACTGGTGGTGACTTCATTTGTTTTTTTGAACAAAATTTCAATACGGAAGCCTAAGATGTGCTCACTAACTACTGCAACTGAAACAGAAGGCTGTTCTAAGTCAGCTTGAGTAACAAACAAAAATAAATCTGAATAGTTAAAACTTTCTTGGTTTGTACAACTTTTCATTTAGGTAGGCTTAAGGAAACTTAGCTGCTTTAAAAAATGCAGTTTAAAACCAACTTGCATGTGAATGAACAAACTAATAAGATTTTTTTAAGCCCTCCTAATTAAAATCCATCTTCAGTAAAGAAAGCTATTAGATGGACAACTGAGTCCTTTGTAAAATCATAAGTGCTTAGTATAATAAACCACAAGACTGATGAACATAAGCTACTTTAAAGGAGTGCTGCCATTCTTACGTTATGACAAAGGATCCACTGCTTGGATTTATCACTGAAGAAGAAAGTCGTGCCAWACTCTGCAGTTATTCACTTTCCAAAGTAAGCRCCTAAGCAYCGCAATTATGATTTTGTTTTTTCCMATCAGAAACTGATGTATTTCCAATTGCACATCATAAACCCATGAACTGATCCCTACCAGATGTCTGAAAGCTAAGCTAAATTGTACAGATATTTCAAAATGAGARGCAACAGAACTGCAACATTTCTGTCTCTCAACAGGTATCAGAAATAGTAAGCTCTTAAGGGACTTCCAGCTGTAACAGATGAGAGGGCAGAAAGCAGATTTGCCTTCAAATGGAAGTAATTCTTGGTCTTTCAACAAGACATTGACAAATGACATTAAAGTAAAAACTGAAAGGGGACACAAGAGCACTACTCTTCATGGAAGCGTGGCAGACCCAGCTGGCCACAGACTKTTACCCACCACTGCAGCTGAGCCCTGTCCCCAGCTCTTCTGCACAGTCAAATCATCATTACATCTAAATACAACCTTTGACTGGGGCTACACACTTTTTCAGAATTTGCCCCAAAATGAAAATTTTATCTGGTTAGGTTAGACATTGCAAGTTAATGTGGTCTGTTGGATGAATTTCTACCCAGGCCGAATTTCAGAATGAAAACACTGTTCATGACACTATTTTCACACTCYAGTAAACCAACACTCTTTTTTTATGACAGTCAACTTTAATTTAATGGGAAAGTCTGGCTTAGAATCACTGCTCTAGACAAAGTTGTGTTTCAAAAGTCTGTTGAATAGAAATCAATGACACTAAATAGGAAAAATAATATGTACTAGAAATAGTTGTACAACAATAGAGAAGTGTAAGGTATTTGATTCTATTCTGCTTGCTCACTTCACAATGTCAGCTGCTGGTGGGTTTCCAAGTGCTGGAGTGAAAGCACTGGGTCTGTGTGTACAGGCATTTCTTACTACAAAAACACAGGCAAAAAGTCTGCAAACTGCAGGAGGACAGAGTATATCCATCATTCATCTTTTGTTTCCAACTGCAGTCTCCAGAATGCCCCAAGAGCAGCAGCACAGTGTCTGGTTTCAGGCAGTGCTTTGTAAATCATTTAAGGAAGATTGAGTGAATATTTTATAAAGTGAAAGGCATTATCACCAGTATTCCATCATGAAACAGGTATTTACATTTTTGCCACTAAACACTGTAACTCAGRCCATCTGCCATGTTACAAGCTGCTCTGGTGAAGAGGCACACCTGAAGCACACCAGGCACCTTTTCTTCATTGATCCTTAGTTTTGGCTTTTGCCCAWGTAACATCCACATTCACTATTTCCTGTAACCTCAAAAAAAGTGCCTTGATTCAGCYAGAATAATATCTTTCTCTTGCTAAGGAAAGATTTAAGCTTTRCAATGCTATACAAAACACTTCAATGTCAAGAGAGAGCTTTATGTTATATTTTAACTTTGTTTCTCCCAAGGAGAATCCAAATTGTTTATCAGCTCTTCTTCCTCTACTGTCTAGATTAAAGACTGAGTTAACATTCTTCTTATTTTATTTTTCTTTTCATTCTTTCTTACTTCTGTACACAGAAAGGCTGTCTGGGAAAGAAATTATGAGTTAAATTTTGGCAGATACTTTTTTGTGGTTTTGACTTGGGTTTGTTGGGGTTTTTTTTKTKTTTTTTTTAACTTCAAGGAGCTTACCTCAGATGTATGAGGTAGCGTAGTAGCTTTTCTTCAGTCTGGTGACTGTTTTCTTTATTGACAGATCTCTTGATTTCTCGTCTCACAGGAACAGAAAAAGTTCTTTGCCGTAGGAATGTTTGATGATTAGCTGGCATTTCTCTCAAGTCATAGATCACCACAAACATCTTCACCACAGTTTTGTTAGGGTTAAATAAGGTCTGAAAAGACAAACAGTCCAATACAATACCCTTTAGAGATGACAAATTAAAAAAAAAAACAAAAACAAAAACCAAACCTAACCCAAACTCGATCTGTCAAAATTTCTCTRTGCACTTTGTTTCTGTGCCTTACAGAAACATTTATGTAAAAACATTGTGAAGCTTCTCTGTTTTTCAACTCTTCAGCTACCAGCAATCCCCATTTTWAAATATAATGCTAAACACAATCTAATCTGAATGATACAATAGTATATGGCTACTCTTACTTTGCTAATCAGCATCCCCATTTTTGTTTATTGTTCCAGTCAGCTTTTTGTCTACACTCTTTTCCAGACAATATACTTGCAGGAAGCACAGTGGTGGGCTCCTCTTTTAAACCTGAAATTATGAATGTGTTATCTTGGACTGAGTTCTTGAAAGAAAGAGTCAGTTCGTTGGTTCTRAGCAATCACTGTGATTTGCTTTGTGGTTTTATTACAAAAGTAAMGGTGGTGTTAAAATATTACAAAAGTTAGGTACAATTATGCAATCCTTATCGCTTTAGAAGAATTTCAAGATTTGGACTGTGGCCTAATTACCCCGCATCACTTTTTCAAAGCCACAGTGCCCCCAAGTATTCTGAATCTCCGGTAACTGATTTTAAGACTCCTCAGAGCACAGAAATGTTCAAAGACTGGAATCTGTCTGGACACAGATTTCTACCTTGAATTACTACAGTACCTACAGTGATGCACATTTCCACTGCTAGCTTCATGCTCATCTCCCATAATCTCATCTCTGCATGACTTTCTTGCTGTAATTGGTTTCAAGGCACCCTTATCTGCTGAGTACCTACCACTTGTATTGTTCCTGAAGGCGGTACCCGATAACCCCTTTTACCAAGGGACTCTAAAGTAATTACACCCTGCAAAAACAAAACACATATTTAGTTCACAGAGATAAACAAATCAAAATRTTCTAATCATCAGTAATGTATAGAAACTAAAAATAAAGAAGACAATGCATTTAATATGCAGTTAAAAAAAATCAACAGTAGGGCCCTTACAGATACTTTGGCAGACCATTAAAAGCTGTGCAATAAGAGATACATTCTCCACTTRAAACAAGATTCAAGTTYCCACATCTTCTCCACATCARGGAGCTAAGACAAAACAGAKTTTTCTTTTCAAAGCAGCTGKGAGGTTAAAATGAAACATTTGTCTCCTCCTTTCCATTTCTATATCATCTACAATTGCACCAATACTACTCCAAATCTYACAGAACTCATTTTTGCTTTTCAAAGGCAGCAGATGCACTTAATCTTCCATTCTAATCCAAACTTTAGTAAGGATGACGTGTGCTTTTGTAGCAGCTGTGATCTGCAGAGTGCCYCACAGGGCACTGCCACCCATCTGATCCGCCTGCAGGGCACCACTGCTGCACKGCCCTTGAAAAACCCAAACCAAACAGCCAAAGAGAGACCCCAAAGCACAGAAACTAGCTATACAAACAGAAACAATGGTTCTGATGATGGAGGCACTGCACAAATGCTCTATTAATCCTGGGAGACTCAGCCATAACAGCRTATTTAAAGCATGTGGAAAAGCCTGAAACAATGAAACCCAGCTAGGAAAATAGGCAATGCTACTTTAACCATTTGAGGTGCATAAGAATCCCTTCACCTCCTGGAAAACCATGTGAAATAATCTAGAAAGATGGAAGCAAAAAACATACTTTTTGCAATGGTTAAGACGTATACAAGTTTAAACTCAAAGCAATTACTTAAACTCTAAGCAATTTAATTTTCTGAATACTTTCCAAAACAGAAGGTCAGGAATATGGTAACTGCTATGGATTTAAAATCTAAATATTGGGATACTCAGATGTTCATTGCTTGACTTACATGTTTAAACAAACCCTTTAGCATATATTAAATGTACACATACAAAAACCTCTAAAAATTGGAWCTGTCACCTACATAAAAATGAGGTTCCTTAGCAGGCATTCAGAACAAACCCAGCCTCTGATTCAGTGCCAGCATACAAGAAACTTTTTAGAGAGAAGAACTTTTAGACACGCAAAACCCGTTCTGTCTTTGCAGAAAGGTGGAACAGAATTAGCACCCAGAGACTGAGAACACAAACACTGTCACTACAAACATCAGCAAACCATGCAGCCTGTGAGAGCACCGTGTGTCACAACAGCTCTGACAATATTTGTGTCAAAAGAAGGGGCTGAATAACTTTCAGGTCTCAGGTGTCTGTCAGCAATGGCCCCTTGGCCTGCACCTAAGCCACTCTACAATGTGGTTAGYTGCCCAGAGCAGCTGTTTGTTGGGACAACAAAATGTATCCTGTTAAGCCCAGCTATTGCCTCACTGCTATTTTAAGTTAGATGGAWAAAAAGAGATGTTGGGGGTTGATCACTGCAGTGTGGGGGGAGASAAATCCATTCAGTCTCCCAAGAGGAGAGCAGAATGGTGGGGCAGAGAAGTGGAAGGAAAARCACGAGTTAGGGAAAGGAAGGAGAGACAAGAGAACTGTTACAGGCAGTTGAAAATAAGCCAGATCCCTGCCAATCTTCACTTTCTGAACCCTCTACTCACCAAGCTCTTGCTCTTCACCTCCACATATCAGAATCTATTTAAAATAAATCCAACCACACACTTACCATGTAAGGAGAGGGCGCATTGTCATCTGAAACACTGTAGAATGACACTTCAACTGGCAGAGTCATGTGCGTGGGACAAAAAACTCCACTGGCTCCCACCTCTGCTGTGAAACCCTCCACGACCCCGAGCGGGTCCAGGCGGAAATTCAGCACAGATTCCTGAAAAACAAAGCACAGCTTGAGCAGGGAACACCTCAAATAAAACAGAGCAGAACTAAGCAGCAAACAAGGAAACGAGTCTATATAAGAATTTGGGTGTTTCATAAGGTGACCTGCCAAAAATCAAAAATCACTAAGGCAAAAATCATGAACATTCAGTAAGACAATRGTGGTTTAAGAGAAAGCATTGTCCAAATCCTGTCTTCAACCTGCTGAAATTGTGCAAAAGCTCATGGAGAACTTTACTGCAACAGGACCTATGCCTGATTTTTTGCACATTCTATCCGAAAAAAATAACCTAGAATCTGTAATCTTCCCCAGCAAATTCAACACCATATTTCACAAGACAGTACAATATAACCCATAAATGCACTGCCTATGAAGTTGCTGTTATTGGATATTTTACATGATGTGAAGAGCTGGAACCTACACATCAAACATGTTCTGCTTACTACACTGATTTAATTCAGCTTTTGTGACATATTAAGTAGATTTTAACAGTGTAAATGTAAATCCTTTTTTCTAGGTAAGTACATTATAAATACGAACAATTACAGGTTATTAAATTTCATTTAAGGCAACAGAACATCTTCCAACTTGACCATAGTGGGAAAGAAAAGCTTAAGCAACTCATTGTATTTGATTCTCTGAGACAAAAGATGTCTGGGGCATGAAGTAAGTGCCTTTACAGCTGGAAATTAAAACAAATTTTATTCAATTTAGTTAGGAATTTTTACATTCTAATAAGACTGGAATGGTTCACAGTAATGTACTTTTAAATGCAGTACAGAAGAATATTAAAAATTCACAAGAATTCTAGAGAATATGAGTACCTCAAAGTTTCCCAGAAGGCTAAGACTTGTTACTGGTGGAGCACTAGAACTTAGAAAAGGTTTCCCATGGCTGTCTGGATCACCATCCCTGTTTATACATTGTTGTGGGCTATTAAAAAAAGACAGAATAAATATAAAGGGTAAACACATTTGCTTTTGTCTTCTGGGTATAAACAGCTCTAGAAAGAGTAATTTACTTACTGTACTACAAAATGTTGTCCTAAAGAAATAACAGCTGAACATTGCCTATTAATACCTCAGCAATACATTTTCTAGTTAACTGAAAAATATTTTCACCAGTTTTACATTATCAGGGATAAAAATAAAAATTTTGTCCATCAACTCCATTAGCAGGGATCAAAGTATCAAATTATTTTCTCTTGTGTGTGTATATTTTTGTCTCGTATTCTGAAGATTCCAACATCAGCCTACCATACCAAAAGCTGTTTATGTTACATGTATTAATGTATAAAAGGTCCTGATTTGCCCTGTTTAAAAGTTTGGTTCGCTGAACAACCAAAGACAAAATGTTTAACATTTTCAATGCTAAGAACAAAATATAAGATGAAAATAACATTGGTTTGAAGAAGAATCAACAATTACTAGCTTTTCTGTCTGAAAACTCAAGTGTATCTGACAGCATATCTACCCCTGCTTGGGACAGAATTTATTCTGCCAGCAGCTCACATTCTGTGGTTTTGTCCCAGAGCTGCCTTAGCTTGGAACCTCCCAGGGCAAYTTGGCTGCTGAGCCTTGTATCAAAAGAAGAATTCTTTTGAAAGCATTTTTTGTCTTTGCTAACATGCTTTGTTTTTACATGTAAATATATATATACATTATACCTCCTTCAAAATTCTCAATGTTTCTGGTAAATAGAACATACCTTCTTGCAGACAGACATTTCAGCTGCAGCAATGATGAATCCAGATCAAAGCACCCAGACTGTGTTTTCCTTTGAGGAACCTCAACAAGGAAAGAAGATGCTAATTTGAAAACTGAACTGCTACCACAGACAATTTAGCCAAGTAAGCACATTTTGCCAAGAATTGTCATGACATTACAAAATTATAAAAACAGAGCAGAGAGAGTAATTCCTATGTATTTTAAGCTTAGTAAAGAAAGTTCTAGGATTACTAATGATGAGACTGTAAATTCTGATTAAGAGGAAGAATTTCAATAAAGACATTCAGGAAGAAGCTGATGCCTCTTTGGAACTGTACAGAGTATCACTAATAAAAGGGCTGCAACAATTTCCAGCCAATTTCCTTGAAAATATGACARCCTTTACAGGCACTGAAGAATAAAGCATATCATGTGTTGATCAGAGGACWTCACTACTTCAGTAGTTTTAATAGGGACTGCCTGGCTTTTTAAAACTCCAAACAACCTGCCCAGAACTGTAACACTTCCCAATGTCTGCCYTATCACAGCAGCTTTGTTTCACTAAGTCACTCCATGGCATCTCTAGTTACTGAAGAATGTACACTAYAAACTATTCACAGAAACAAAAGCTTTGGAATAATAGGCAATCAGGTATTAAAAAGCAACACAAAACCTCTAAAATGACAAAATGTTAACTTACACTTAAAACACTGATCTCCAAAATGCTTCTTTTTGTGCTCTAAAATAGCTCCAAAGCATTGTTTCCATCAGTTTTTCCAATGCCACCTTTTGTTAATCTTGATARGATCTCAACAACTATGTCTTTAACATTCTCTTTTCCAAAATTATTGTCCAGCTTTATTTACATGTTAACTCTCATTTAAATATTAATTTCCACTCATAAGATTACTCACTGTGACACCAAGTAAACACGCACACTTCACCTAGGCACTTTGTCAAAAGTGAAACCACGCACAAGCATTGGAAGAACAAATACTCCCCTTCTCAGTTAAAAGAATTTCAACAATAACTTACAGGACTTGAAAGCAGAGGCAGTCCAGTTCTGGGATGAAAAGCCTTGGTTGAAGTTCCATCCAGGGATCGAAAATTGTGTTTCCGCCACGTATTTGTGTGTTTTAGAGATGGTGCTTTCTGCCAGCAAAACAAATTTRCTCAGGTTATCAAAGGGATATTTCCGTGACCTGTCCTGACCCAGGTGGAGCTMCATCACATTAGCATGTGATGAAACAGCCAGTATAAATTCCCTTCAATTTATACTGGAATTCCCTACAACAGCACAGACTGCTCCCCAAAGATCACATTCTACATTCAGACACGGTGCATTTACACAGACCAGGGTGTCTCCCTGCCTGTGGAAACAGTGCTTCATAACTCTGTCACAGTGAGTGCAATAGGACAGTGCTCTTCTCCACGTTAAACTTAGKAAGTTTAGGGGAGGCACCCCCAGCCAAGTTAGTCACACAGAAGCATTTCACAGGTCACCCTGTCAGCCAGACCATGGCACTGAGGTGTTCCTTGAACAGCTCCAGGGATGGGGACTCCACCACCTGGGCAGTCCAATCCCATGCTTAACCCTTYCCATGAAGAAATCCTTCCTGAGTTACTTCAGGCCAAGATTACAGTGGTAACAAGCTGCTACCTATGAGATCAAGCYTAAATTCCTCTTCTTATGGGCCCTTAGCGATACAGGGTACAAGCTGTGTGACAAAGGGCAGCTATAGGAATTACAGTCTGTTCCCATATGWATTTACCTGTACATCTGGGTTCTTCTGCCGCTCACACTTAACCACATTGTCACCTGCAGGTTTCTTCTGAGAAGTGCTTTGCAAATCGAGGCCTGTTGGGTCTTCATTCTCATCATGTGCAGTTTTTGTTTTATCTTGTTTGGTTTTGTTTTTGAAACTGTCATGGTCTTTATTTAAATAATTTTCAATACTAACAAGCTGAGTATTTTGCTCATAAATATTTGKTTTTTTGGAGTCTTTATCTAAACACTTGAGCTCATTTTTGTGCAAAGAGTCAGATACAGGCATCACAGTTGCTTTTTTTGTACCTTCAAGTATTCTGCATTTTTCTATTTGTAAATTATTAAAAYTGTCTGTGCCATTGTTCTCACTAACAACTGTTCTTTCTTTAAGTTTATTTGTGCAAATCTGTTCATCAATGWTGCTGGAATTTGAACCCTGTTTAATTCTATTGGTTACCTGGTCTTTCTGTGCAYAACCAGAATGTATTTCTGATTTATCTGGAACTTCAGATTTATTTTCTTTAATACATGATGATGATATGTGAATGCTACTAAATGCATGAGAAGATTTATTTGAAGTCTGATGAAATGCATTTTGGACAGCTTCACTGGGTTTTGCTAAAACCAATTTTCTTCTTGCTTGGAGTTTCAGAGAAGTCTTYGATTCTCCATCAAACCTTGAAGGACTGATAGGAGTATCAGATGGCTTTGTCCCTAATTTATTACTGTCTTCTAACAAAGGAAAGTTGGATTTAGCAAAAGAAACAGAAGATGGYTCCTTGCCTTTCTTCAGCAAATTTTCATCTTCATACGTACTTCGGAAAATTTTGGAAGTGACTGGACTGGCCTCATGCACTTTGAACGGACGCCCAGCGACATGGGAAGTAGCTGGATCACAATGAATCAAGTGTTGGGCAATCCTTGCTATCACCTCCTGCCGCTCCTGGAGCAGGGAATCGATCAGGGGGTTGCTCTCTCCCGCTGACTGACGGCCGCAGTGGTTCCCTGGAACACGGGCATCCAGCAGAGTGACCTCTGGCACTGCTCTGGCTTTGCCTTCACCACCATCTTCCTGTGCTGCATTGTCCAAGTTGGCAACAGAAACAGGGGAGCTTTCCTTGCTTTTCCTTGGCAAGTTTTCATCTTCGAACGTACTCCGAAAAGCTTTTGGCGTAGCCGAGATGTTTTCATGCGTGCTGAACGRACGCTCAGCAACAACTGGTGAAGTGGCTGGATCACAGTGAATCAAGTGCTGAGCAATCCTTGCAATGACTTCTTGCCGTTCTTGAAGTAAAGAGCCTATCAAAGGATTGGTTCCTCCCGTGGGCTGATGAGAGCCATGACCATTGGAAACGTGGGAGTCAGCTAGAGAATAGGATTTAAAAGTTCTGACCGGTGTTTCACGAGATTGTGTCTTACTGTCTGCTGTAGTGTTATAGCACTGAACTTTGGACTGCGATGCCCCAAAGTCAGATCCAAGYCTGGTAGATGGATAAAGTTTCAAATTTCTGAAAGATGTAGTAAATTCAGGCATCTTTTTTCCATTAAGTAGGCCYTCAGGTGTCACGGTCCATGTCTGTTTCCCACGAAAACACTGTGGACTGGAAGCACTGCATTGCTGGGCAGTGCTGGGATCGCCGTGCTGATGGAACTTACGCTCTTGCATTCGCTTCTCATAAAAGCTAAGGTTKGTGTGAATACTGCAGGTCAAAACTGGGTAGTTGGATTGCCTGGGCAAGGACTGGACACTGACTCTCAAGGCCACGTTGTGAGAGACGTTAGGAACAGGAAAGACATGCTCAGTGGGTGTCTGGGAGAAGGTCCATTGCAAGTCCACATCTGCAGCGCTCACCCTGAAACAATACCRAAGGACATTTACAAAAATGGCCAAATGAAGAGTTTTTAATCATCTATTCATAACACAAATGTCTAAGAAAAAGCACCGGAAACATCAGCAACTGCCGTACTTTGCAGAGTAATACAAATCCTACAGAACTGCCAAAGTACCGCGCCAACAATGTGGCACCTTCTAAAAGCAAGMGGGAAACAGGAGAGAAGGATGATTTTAAGACAAGCTGCAGCAATCTGCAAACGAGTTTTTTTCCATTTCAGGAGTACCTGTACAGGATGTTTCGGGGAACAGCACCATGTGAAACACTCAGCCACGCRCTCAGCTGAGAGAAGAAAACAAAGGAGCGAACAGCCAATAAAAGGGTCTTCTCTTCAATAAATCGATCTCCACTCCTAAGACATTTAAAGAAAAACACATGGGTGTTGGYAAAAATATTCAGAGACCTGTTAGAACTGAACATTGCCAGATCTTTGTTCAGAACCTGATTTGTTTTTATACACTGTAAATTTGACATAACAAATATTAAACGTATTAAAAGGACCATGGATCATTTCACATTTGGCACTGCACAATGTGCACTACAGAAATTTTGAGTATAAGAAGAATAAAACTGAGATGCTTCAATTTCATTAGCAAACAGTAGTTTTCTTAGATCAGTCTTCATAGCAAAGAGCCAGTTCGAAAACACTAACTGATCACTTTAAGGACTTTCATATGATAAGATTCTTGCAGGTATCAGCTAATCCTCATATGCAACTTACTGTCGAGGAACAGGCTCCAAAATCCACCTTTCTAAGAGCAATGCATCTTGTTTGATTGCAGGATCATTTAAATCAYTGCCCTCAGTGGTGGGCCCTTCATCACTATAGCAACAGTCTGGAAGTAGCATCACTTCTACCATGATTGGAATATTGTTCTTCCACAGTAGCATAACCTCAGATCTGGTTCGTCTGGCCTGACGACACTGAGGGAAAGAAAAATGTCAACATAAACAAGCCATGAAAACACTAGCCAGATTTAAATCGAACTTAAAAGCACATTCCAAAGCACTAGAGAAGGGTAAGGGTCAAATTCTGTGAGTCAGGTTTCACCAAATCAGAAATAAGATTCCAGAGTTATTAAATGAAAAAAAACAATTAAGAAATCCTTTACAGGTGCCATTTGAGCAACTTCCCTTAGAAAATTGCAGAAGTTACAAAAATACATTTCCCCAACCACAGCATTTTGACACCTTGCAGTTATCTCTCCTCAAAGCACCCTCTTGGATAGACAGACTCAAGCACTATCTTTATAAATTCTGTGTCTTGGAGCAGRCTAACTTCTGCATGAATATAACTTAAATTCCCACAGAAYTTAAGAACTTTCACKTGAGAGATGGGATGTTCCAACTTTAGTYCCAAACAAACTGCCTAAATTTGACRTGCTTGTGTTTTTTGGATCACTAACTTTTCAAGAACACCTGGAAAAGCAAAAAGTTAGGCAAGTCAGCCTACATTTTCTCAAAAGAAACCCCAGACCAAGAATGCTAAGTATAGTGCTTGTCATTTGCATAGTAAAGATTCAAATAGGTACTGCATGCAGGTAGTCATGCAGAACTTCATGTTCMAGGATAAAAGGCTTAATGATCTCTCATTTTAAGGACAGATCTATTATTAGCAGGATACTGAATTACATACTCATTTAAATGAAGGACTGACAGAAAGSCATTGTTACTCATGCTTAACTGTGAATCCACTGCAGGGTTCTTGGCTGACTTTAGCCATGGTAGGGAGGATTTGTGACATGAAATGGGTGCCACCAGCATACCTGAGCCAGTTTGTCGCTGCATTCATGCTTAGCTGTTGGTGGCTGACTGGACTGTGCTGGTGGGCAGTGAAAGCCCTCTGTCCTGCCCTTGATGGAGTACTCGGGTGTCCGGCCCTCGGTGATCAGCAAGGCCAAGGAGACCAGGAACTCCTCAGCTTCATACTCAAAGTATTCATCCAAAGTATCTGTCATTTCAAAAAGACATAAATTAATGACAAAATTAATTAGACAAAAATTAAAAATTAATTATTTGCTGTATAACAACTGTTGGCTGACCCTGTAGTTTGTTTCAATTTGCACTTGAAATGAGAGTGGGTGACGGGAAATGGATCTTTGTGCCAGACTGGCTGCACTCCCCATAAAGCCCACCACTCCCCACTCTAGCACCACAAAACAATTTTCCTCATCTCACAGCCTTTTCATTACAAACAGACAAAGAACTTTGGTTTTCTACAGCTTTTCCAGAAGACAAAAGATTTCCTGGGCTCTTGTAGGAAAAGTCTGATGACGGTATGACTTGGCATTGTTATTATCATCTGACAGATGGAATAGGAAGCCACAATATATAATAAAATAGATTTAAAATTGAAGAAGAAGGAAAAAAAGAAATATTTACTTCTGTGAGAGAAAAAGTGGGACACAATGTTCTTCAAGATTTTTATTGCAAGTCCCTCCTGCTGAGAGAAAGGCTTACTTCAGAGGTCCATTTTTAGTTACCATTAACACATAGGAAATGTTCCTAAGAAACATACAGAGTATTCATTGTTTTGTACCCCGGTCAGTCTAAACTTGTGCAAAGAATGAAAACTCAACAAGTCTGTGCAGACAAAGCAGCAGCTGGCATTGCTCTCCATGAAGAGCCCTGGCACAGTCAGTTTTGCAGAGTTAAGATGCACCATTTTATGGTGTTTTACAGAGCACCCTTCTCCTCCTCCTCCCTCATCACGAGGATGTCACCCATCATTCAAACAGATTTAAGCACAACCAGATCATGTCGTTCCTCTCTCTGCTTCAAAACACTTCAAGTTTCAAAATTATTTAATTACTGRAGAGGTTACAGAAAACTCTCTTTTCCATGAAAGCTAAAATACATTCGCTTCAAAGTCTATTTTAAGAGCAGCAAAGAAAAGCAGGTGGAGGCAGGGCTACCAGCAGTTCTTTACCTTTATTTTCATCCTTTAGAGGAACAAAAGCACACGACATCTTCAGAATTTTAGCTTAAATGTCCCTTGTCATCCACCAAAACAAAACTGCCRCAGAGACAGAGTTAATTTCTATTCATGTTTCAATTATCATGCATAGAATACCTTTCAGAAATCTTTTTTTGTCTTGGTTCCCTATAGCAGAGCATTTGGCAAACTTTGCAAGGCAGACTTGGGAGATGCACGAAACAAAAGCTCCAATTAAACGTGCAATTATCTGCATATGCAAATCATAAAGTGTGTAAAACGAGCTTTTGCATGTACATATTTGCCCAGCCCAGGCTTGTACACCATGGACCCCAGGGCTTACAGCCTATTTGAAGGGATCTACACAAGGTAAATAAGAGAGTCAGCCYGCTGCTGAAAAAGAGCCAGAGAACAGATGAATTACCCTGGAGGACCCCATATGGCAAGTGAGCAACACATGAATTCATCTGGCACGAGTTAAAATGGTCACTCACCTGAAGGATGGCAAAAAATATCTAATAAAGGGTGCATGARAGATTAAAGGAATGGTAAATAACAGAGAAGACAAGAGTCTTAGGTAGTGATATGAGTCACCTACAAAATTAGGCACCTGCAGKTTTTTTTCAGCTGGAAGTCTGGTGAACAATGAGCAAGTCATACTTGGGAATAGGAAAATGGAATTTGGGAAGACTCTGAAAAGGATTTGGATATACAACAGACAAAAAAAAATAAATTGTAGCATTATTTTTCTGCTAACTCATCTTTGTATGTCCAAAGGCCACGGTGATTGCAAGAAAGCCACAGCAGGAAGGATCACTACTGGAGTATTTTGCCTACTCTGACACAGAAGTTCAAAAATCTAGAAAGTGTTCAACAGGGGTAAAATTAATTTAAACAAGAATTGTCTCATACTTAGCAGACTAAACAAAGCTAATTMATCCCTAAGAAAATGTGCAAGAGGAATTATTTTTGGTTATAATATRTAAAARCATGTATGATTTTTAAGAAAAACAGCAGAGTATGGTCAAGATCAGCATGTGCACAGTAAAACGTGGTACCTGAAAGTTTACCCTAGAGAATTTTAAGTGGCAAGTAACAGTAACAGACATTCCTTCAATTATCATTAGCAGCTTACCATATGAAGCAGTAGACTTTCTATTGTTCAGCTCTCTTAAAAAGAGGATAATCCCTATTTTATCAAAATTTTCTGGACTTGACACAAATTAATGGATAAATCCTATGGCCTGAGGGCTTCTGCTGAGCATTTAGATTTAGGCAAAAAAAACCCACTCCATTTTTGTATTAACAAGTGTCCGATACCAAAGATTACGTTGCATATTTAAGTGCTCAGTGCCTTCACAGCCATACAGCACAGGTCAATACAGCACAACATAGACAGCTGAAGATGTCCAAATGCCAGATGCAGTGAATAGTAAATAACCATAATCAAGTGAATTAATCCAGGTACATATTCTGAAGTAAACATCACTCAAGATTCAGATTATATACACTATATTGCTKTATGTAAACAGATCAAGCTTACTTCCAAGTTCAATTTACAAATCTGCCTCTGTTGCTGAATCAGACCTATTATTTCAGAAGCAACCAGTTTCTTGCCTTAAGGATGGAAGAGAAGACCCAACTAGCTGAAGAGGCATATTGATATATTTATATATYTATATTGGCTGCAGTTACAAAAACACCACATTGTTTCAAAATAAAGACGTCATCACTTTAAAGGATAATAAAAAGTATTGAACTAGGAAATGCTACAGCACTATAAAGACAGGGCCAGAACTTTAAAATTATGTCAGTGATGTAACAAAGTTATTTGATCTGGACTTAAAGCACAAGATATCAAGAAATGTATTTTCCTAAAAAGTTCATGTGGATAATATCTTTTTTTAGGTCCACTAGATTTCTATACCGTTTAGCAGCATCTAAGAGTTTTCATAAAGAAAAAGCCCTGTAACCATTGAGAAGCCTGGTAATTGTTCCTATACAAGAGACACAGATGATGCAAGTTGATGCAATTGAGGACAAGGGTGGAATGACATTYATAGAAACAGCAAACTCAGTGTTTAGTTAAAAAAAGTCTTACTCTGTGTGTGCTGTAACTGTTTGGTTTTGTGTATGAATCAGCCCTAGGACACATCACATATTGTGTAGAGAACAACCTCAATCCTAWAACCTGACTATACAAATATGGTTATTGTTCTGCTTCATCTCTAGCAATGGAACATGCAAGTATATAGCATAAAATRTGCATCCCAGCAGTGTCTGGGGTGTATTCCCCTAAAAACAGCAAAAAATGCATTTAGTTGACACAAGTGAATAGGAATTAAAGTAATAAGGCACTACAGCYCTCTAACCAATATATTGAAATGAAAGTTTATTGACAGGTGGTCACAAGAGATAACAGCAGATGTCAGACTACTCTAGGAGGAAAAAAAAGAATCGTAAATTTAGACTAAAGCTACTGTGCATAGAGCAAAGCTCACAATACTGGAGAACTGAAACCTGAAGGCACATSATTCTGTTTTACTTTGCCTCATCCACACACCAACATCAACAAAGACTGATTTTCTACACCTGGACAAACAGAAAATCCCATTTCATCAGAGATGCCAAAGAGTCTTCACATCCTTGTTCTCCCCTCTCCATTACACACAGGTGCACAAGCACTGGAATACAGAATAAGAACTCAMAATCCCCTCCATCCCCTCACACCCCCCAAAAAAATGAAATTGGCTCACATCCTGAAACATCAATTAAGGTTTGTTATGTGGTAGTGGGGACTCACAAATCCACTGAACTGTAACACAAGGACTCTCCCAAAACTTCAGTTAATCAAGTTGTGCCCAGCTGACTCCTTTCCCAGCTAGGTCATGCTTGTGCAGACCAACTCCCTTCCCTTTCCTATGACAGYTTTTTCTGTAGTAATTACAGAAAATGTTTTCCTGAAATACAWGTTTTAGAAGAGCATTTAATCTGTTTTCTAGGCTCAGGCCAGGAAACAAAGATATTTGGTATCGTGTAACCCACTGTGTGCCAGGTGCCACCAGAAGACACATCTGGAAGCTGCTGCCCTGTGCAKCCTGGGGACAGTGAGGCAATAAATGTCCCAGAGGAGCTCTCCTGCCCTGTGCTACCCTCCCATCATGACCAGGCTGGGATCCAACTGCAATCTCTCTCAGTCCTCGCTTATTTTATTTTTCTAGAACCTTTCATACTGCACTGCTCACCACAAGTGTCTACCAAGCTCGTCCTCTTCTGAAAGAGCTCATTTTTGCAAAGAGACTTTCTTCAAAGAAAGACAAATTAGTTCAACTGGAAGYATCCTTTAATCCTGACCTTCAGTGATTGAGAGCTACTTCCTTTGAGAGTCCATGAAACAACTAATAATTGCCTTTCAATACGCTCTGTAACAGTCCAGACCTTTCCTGGAAAACCTTTAGGCACCCATAATGGATTTTGAAGGCCACTGATTTAAAGTAATCACATTTCTATTTYACTTCTTAGAAATTTGAAACCCAGTAAGCAAAACACTTAAAATATGGAATGAATGGTGCAGGCTTTTGGGATTCCCAGCTGATGTAAGCCCTGCTCCTGCCCTACCATGGCTGCCCGTATCTGCTCTCTCCTTCTTTTTTCAAAGATTAAAAGCATGGCTTAAGAACTCGGATCTTTTACTTTCAGTACAGGCAGTCTGTAAGGAGACACTTCAGCCCAAAAGTCAGGTACAGTGGAGGAAAAGTGGCTGCACTGTCAGCATTCAGACCCATCACCTTCCAGCAAGGGTACTGCTCTGCATTGAAAAAATTACAGCAAAAGCTCTTCCCCCAAAACAATCAACTCTGGSTAAGTTTTATTATCTCGCTATTCCAAGAAATAGGTAAAAGGTWCTTCCACATTTTGAGGGCAAGGCAGGGATTCAAGAAACTACTGTAAAGGAAATGAAACACAATGTAAACGTTTGACTAACAGCTTCTCTTCTGGAATTAGAAACACCTACGGATGCTTTGGTTAACTAATTCCACGTTGTGCTTCACTTCAAAAGAAAGTTGCCCTTGAATCCCCCAAATTGAAGATTCTCTAAATGAGCACTCRTGTTTTGTCTGCATATTACAAATCCATAATTATATCTGAAGTCACACACTTCAAAAGCTCTGCAATATTAAGAGTATAGGTATAATTTAAGCTATCAAGAGTTAAAGTCATGAGATGGCCTACTTGTTTCAAGAAACAAGCTATTAGTTACTTAAACTCGAGCAAAGGCAATGAACTRGTTACTCAATTTAGGAATAATCCTTAACAGATTGACACACATTGACAACTGCCTTACATTCTTACAGCTCAAGATCTTTGAGCTTGGGGACAGTCATTGTGAAAACATGAGGAGAGCAGCACAGTAATTCATCTCACTGTTACTGCCTGCTTACATTTTCCAGGGTGCCAAACCACACCACTACCTGGATATGAAAGCAGCTCAGCTGTAGGCAGAAAATGGCAGCATAGGAATTTATTTTACCACTGATGTATACCTGTTATTCAAAAAAAATAACAGTATAAGCTATAAAAAAACTCTGGTCCTACTTAGTTCCATGTAGGAGAACAGGAAGAAATTCACCTGCTTCTGTGTTGTTATGCCAGTTTATAACCAGAAAAACAAACCAAATCACACCACCTTTTAAAGGGGGGGTGGGGGTGTGTGGAATCTTTAAAAATCAAAACAGAGCTACCTGGAGCTRATGAAGTTATTCCAGAGCTGCAGAGAAATAAAAATCAATCCATGTGATGAGCTCCACTGCAGAGTGCAGTGCTGCAGTAATTCCCTGGGTACCTGTGTCTCACTGCTCATTACTGCACCTTCCTGCTGGATGCCTCTCCCAGCACCCAGAGCTAATCTTGAGGCAGCTTTACTGTAAATAGAGACTGGTTTTAAAACTGGGCTGGGAAAAAAAAAAAGGTACAATTCACATTTTACTAAAACTTATTCAGGTTCAAACAGTTTAATAAGTACAGACATAAAATCCATTTAAAGCTTAAGTTTCTCGCAGTCATCTCAGAAAGTACTGCTCYCTGGGAGTGTAAAATGCAGACTGTTAAACTGATCTGGGTGTTCCCATCTTGCTTCCTGCGTTTTGGCTGACATCCTATTTTGCCATCACCATAYTGCTTACTGAGTCACTTCTCTTAGWCCAACTGTAGCTTCTATTTTTAKCTAAGCAACAACAGTTTCATGTGCTTCTTTTGATTTTTTGGCATTRAACCAGATTCTAGATCTAATATTTGCATTTGCATCAGGAAAACTGGTTTTGTTTTCCCTTAACTGGACAAAGAAGAGGAGTAAGAACAAATGGTATAAGCTGAATATGTCTTGCTCCACAATGAAATCACAAATTGTAAAGTAGGTCAATCATTGCAATTTCAACATCTGTGTTTAGTAGAAGGAAAGCAAAACCTGAAAACATGAACTTTGAGGCTTATTTCAAACGTCAATTCACCAAAAGTTGCAAGAGAACACATATATTGTAAAATACAGCTGTCCCACCCTATCCTGCCATGGGTACATGAGTGYTGAAATGTCAGTGTGAAGCTGTAAGATTATCAATGCTGCAATGGTCAGCATTTTAAATAAAAGTCAGTTGTGGGAAGAGAACATTTTCCTTTTGCTGACCCCTAAACTAAAAGGTGCTACTCGTACCAACATCCTGTAACTGGACAGGCCCTGAAAACAAAGAGGGCTTGGCTCAGTTAATGCCCTCACTTAAGAGCACACCAGTTTCTGTTTTCCTTTCTATTACATCCMAATGCTCAGTTTGGAGAGCTGAAGGAGCCATGTGTCACCCTAGAACWGAAAGCACAGCACACTTAATCTTAGAGAGTACGAGGGAATTTCTTCCTAAGGTGTTTACTTGGAAAAGAACGGAGAATTTTTACACCAAACTCCAGATTTTCCTATACAAAATTTCTAGGTTTTTTTTCCACACTTCCCTCATTGATATTGATTACTTTCACCAAGGCTTTCCCAGCCAAGGGACACTGGAGATGAGGATGATGACCATCTTCACTGTGGTCGCTAATTAACACAAAGGAGCTTAGCAGCAGCTACATGGCTGAAGACATGAAAGCTTTCATCAGCTTACTCAACTTTGTGTTAACTGTAAATATCACACTGCAGTGACTCCATAGCAGCTGCTTCCTTTTTAAATGGAACCCAATGTGTCCTAACAATGAAAAAGCAAATCTATTTAGCTAATCCTCACCTTTTCCTGAAAGCATATCATTCGTATGACAGTTCCAGCAATTGAGTATTGGGAAGTCTAACTCCCAAGCCAAAACATCCCTCCCATTAAACAGATTGATGGCAGCTCTGCATTAAATTCCAGTTATGATAGCATTTTTACAATATATAAATTAAAGTGTGCGGCAGAAATTTTATTGCAGGCCCCAGACACAACACAGTACAGAATGGCATATACAAGTTTCAGTTTTAATTTGTTCAACAATCCAGCCTGACAGATTCAACTGCTTGCAGACTTCTGTACTGTTTTGTACAGAGATTGGTTTAGAGATGGAAAGCAGTAATTTGTGATAATAAATCACTTTCAGATGTTACTGGAAAACAACAGAGACCTTTCTAAAAATCCTACTGTAGGTGTTTCAGTGCCTATGAGAGCTGCCAGAGAGCACAGGCCTCTACAACACCACATTTTTGCACCTTTTGTTAACCAGATTTTCACTTAAGTGTCACTCAGTTTATTCCTCAGTAGCACATCTTCACAAAACACAAGTATCTTTGGGATCAGCATTCATAGGGATGTAGGGTTATACTTGGCAAAAACACACCAGTTTCTAAAATTTCTCCATTGACACCACAAATTTTTCTCTTTGGGGTATTTTATGCTTTATTTCATCACCTTAAATACTTACTTTGCTTAGAAATGTCAATGATATACTTTCAAGAGTTTTTGTGCTTATTTTTCTATTAATACAGATAAAACAACACTTCTTTTCTGAGGAGAAATATAGCCTTCAGCTCTCTAAAGGGTTTTGAGCAAATTTTTTGGAARAGTCATTAAGTGCCCGAGAAAACTGCAATGGGAACACAAAACACTGACTGGGAAAGGGCAGCTATGCTCTGCGTGTGCTYGGGTTCCACTCTGGTTCACAGCCACCAGGCACAAACTGCTGCTGTTCCTCCCTAAGACCATTGCAAGAAAAAAGAACTGTTACATCATGTGCCCTTTGCTTCAGACCATAGTTGGACTTGGTGGAAAATAAACCAGAGAGCATTTGAAAAGTGCAGTGTGAGAGCTCTGACTCACTTTTGGGTGGATTCAGCAGGCAGGAGTCAGGGAAAGCCCCTGGTGAAAGTACCATGCTGACTGATGGGATCACACATCATGGAAACCTCTCACTGAGCACACAGCCTTCAACACAACACTGTTGTCAAGGCAAATGAGGTTTTATAAGCACCAAAACATTCAGCCTTCCACGCAGAAAACTTTCAACAACCCATACTCAAACACTCATCTTCACATTATGGTCAGGTGCCAATGGGCATGACTGATGGTTTTTGAAAACCAAACCACTGACAAAGCTCTTGTATGTTGAAAATTTCCTCAAAAGATACCTATCAGTATCTATTTTTATAAACAGATATTGCAATTTTTCAGTTTTACTGGTTACAAAAAAAATAAAAATAAAAAACCAAAAATAAACCAGAGAAGACTGTGGGACAGTGGTGGGCAGAAATCAACATGTTTTTGGAAAAAAAGCCTCAACATCTATGACCCAGTCCAACTATTGATAAAAGTAGCCTTCTCCATTAAAAAACTGTTTAAAAAAATAAAACCAGAAAAACAACTAGGACCTCTACCATACATGGCTAGCATTCCTCGGGGAATACCATACCTCTACCATACATGCCATTTCCTCGGGGGCAAGAATTTTGATCATCTACATGTAGCATGTTTTTAAAAAGTTTGGGTTTTGTTACTTACATTACAGATTTGGTAAGAGTGTAAAATAGGTGCTGCCAGCAACTCACCAGTGCAGCAATGAACCCTGCACCCCACAAAAGCACTCCTTTCCCTCAGGACAGGTAACACTCCATTTAAAATACCCTGTTGTCTCAGAGGAACCTGTAAAAACCATACAGTTATGAATGAATGCCAGCGCTGCTACCTAGGTCAGCCAATGGCCCTGATCCAGATAAATGAAGGTTAATTTGTTTTATCATTAAATTCTAGAGAAGATGACAGGGTGCAGTTTTCCACAGGCTGAAAAGACCTCATGAACTAGGAATTACAAATCTGCAACTGCCCGAGCAGTAACGAACTTTTAGTTCAAATCATCCAAATAGTAATTTTCTACGTTTAGACATATTTCATCTGTGCAAGTACTGAATAGCTTTATGTATGCTGCTTTTCCTTCACTTTCATGCAATTTGAAGAATTGACAGGATCGAGCTGAGTGACATTTATCTTGTTACAGATCAGATTCACTTTAAAATTAAAAAAAAAAAAAAACAATCAGACTAAGGAATCTCTGGAGCATTAGACCCTGGAAAGTACCTTTTTAAAAACTGGGCCCACTCATACAGTGAAATTTCAAACAGCTTACTTCTTTGCTTACAAAATTTAAGTGTCTGCTTTCCCTCTCCCCTTCATTCCACCATCCTGCCAGGCTTGCACTGCAGCTTTGAAGGCTCCCAGGAACATCCAGGCACCGGGCACCTCAGTGAGCAAAATGAGCTCGTGATAATCCCAGATGCAAGACATTTGTACAAAGTGCCAAAATTAACACTAGTTAAGAATAATAGTGGTGCGTTCATCATGTAYCTGTTCAAAACAATTCTCCCCCGAAGGGAAAAGTGAGTTCAGGGCTGAGTGTGCTGCTGCTGGCA
>NW_026623395.1:180509-184421 GCF_030028575.1 Malurus melanocephalus
GGCCACACGTGGGCTCTGGAACACCCTCTGCTGCATATTCCTAGAACAAACTTTCCAGGGAACCACGGGGACAGGGCTCACCCCTCCACTCYGAGCCAATCTCCCCAGCAGCAGCAGCATCCTGCTCCTGCAGATAAAATATCAGTTCAGAGAAGGGTAAAGGATCCAAACCCTGCTCTGCAATCAGGTGACTGCGGTCAAGGGACAGAGCAATAAATTATTAGGAAAAACAAAACACTACACTAAAAATAGTGAACACGAGCAGCTCACAAAGAATAACAGCTTTTATCCAGTCAAAGCTCAAGGCCCTCCCCAGCCTCTTTCATATCTGGGCAAAACCAACTGACACAAGCAAAGACAGATAAACAAAACCTAACTTTAGTTCCTCCTTGATATTTGAAAATATATATTTAATTAAAAGTGTACAACAGGGGAAAAAAGAAAAAAAGCTGAGTTTTGGACCAGCAGAAAAGGTATTAATGTCCAAAGTAAATATCCAATGCAACTTCAATCAGAAAATATCAAAATTACTTTCTTTCAGGGAAAATTGCTCCAAGATGAATTCAGTTCAGATATGCCAAAATCTACACTCCAGCTACAAACACAGTTCAGACAACATTAAGGATTTGCCCACTTGTCAGATTTAATAGCTCTAATAAATTATTGYGAATGCTCAAGTTAAGCATCAGGTAAAAAAAAACAAAAGCTCTTCACAAACATTACAGAATCCAAGTGCCTGATACCCATAAGTTATTTTGTCAACCCTCACATTAGCAAAAACATTATACAGAGATTTTCTACCAGAAATCAATGAAGAAAATRAATTTTGTTATTATCAAGGGACAACAATGCATCATTTTGTTGGAGGAAGAGGATTTTTTCCTAAGAGATAACAAAATAGCAAGCACAGGTGAGTACAGTAAAAAAAAGACTTTAAGTTTCCATTTAGAAATATCTGACTACATTGGCTATCACTGTAAATAGCTGGGTTTTGCAATCATTTATCTTCAAGAAGTAATAAAAAACACACCTGAGAGATTTTTRCACAGAATATTTAATTCTTGCCGTTGGAATTAGTGGCTGATCTTGAAAGGATCAGAATCTGGCATGGGAATCCAGACAACAAGCAACCTGCCCTCTTTATCCMCAGAAAAACACTCAAACTGGGTTCACTACACCCTTCTTGCTAGGCTCAATTCCTAGAAAATAGCATTTAGAGAATTGCTTTTAGCAGGAGTTAGTTCTCCTCTTGAGCATGGAAAAATGCTTGTCTGAATCTGGAAAAAATTTTCCTCAGAGATAAATTCTTCCCAGTGCAAGCAGTGCTGAAGCTGGAAGGCTGCCCTGCCAGTGGGGACCTCTGAGCTGGGCACAGTCCCTGTGAATGCCACCCAGCACCCTGGATTCAGCTCCAGATGGCACTGCCCTCTCTGCCTGCCCAGGAAGAGCCAGCAGTGCCTGCAGGATTTCTCACAGAATTSGTGTGAAAAAGGCACGGCCCAGACCATGCCTCACCACCACCCAGCCTTGTAAGGTACGTCTGGTTGGTGTCTAACAGGAAACCGTATTTTCCTGTTCCTTTTTGTCTCCTAAAACATCATCTTTCATAACAAGAAATTTTTTTTTCTCTTCCAAGATCCTGCATGGCTTAGCACCGTTGCTGCTGTCACCCACTCACTCCTGCAGTAAACTGGCCTCTGATTACTTTAATCACTGGTTCTTACTCTCCTGTGTTGCCCTGCACTCTTGATTAAAATGACTCCRCTTTGCAGCTTCTCCATTACGGTGATAAAGGCTTGTTAGCCTGTGGGAGCACAGTTTATCTGTCTCCATCAGCATTATCCCTTTGTTTCCTCGAAGCCCTCTGTTGGAAGCCATTGATTTAGCGTTTGATACTTGCATAAGGTCTGAGGTGAGGACAGTCTTTTGTTCCATGTTTGTATAATACCCAGCAAAACATGATACCCAAGTGTCACTCTTAATTTGTATCACAGATAATGAATAATAATCCTCAGGTAATAACCCCACGAATTTGCTTCCTTTCTCCTGAAGTCCTCTTATGCCTGAGTTACACACCTGGAGGATGAAGAAGTCCTTGATCCATCTAACACAGCAATACAAAACACTCAGGAAACAAGAGTTTGAGACTTAATACACAACCACATGAAGTATTTCCTTCACTGCCTAAAGAAGCCACAGCTGTAATGCCAGACCCACAAGCATAGATGTAAATCACACAGCAAAAGCTGAGGAAACTACACCTTCTTAATAGCATTGATAAAAAAAGGCTTATTATAGGTTGTTTATGCTTTTTGAGAAGTGGCCTGGGTTCAGTTATATACACAGACCTTGTTCGTGACTTCCCAAACCAAACCCCATCCTCCAGTACTTTCAGTGCCATGAAGTTTGGTCTATACCAACAATCCTTCAGATGTCCTACCCTAAAGAGATATTGACACTTCTAGTTTGAATTTAACTACAGTAGGGACAGCACCCWTAGAGTAACCTTGCTGTAAAAATCAGAGAGCACTTGGGGTGCTTCCAGCACCCTGCTGCCCCAGCCCAAGGCCAGCACCTCAGCTGCACGTGTGAGGACACAAAAAGCCACATCCACCCAGGGACTGCAGGCTCCTCCTCACGTGTACCATGCCCAGGTCAAATGCACAGCTTCCTACCTCCTGCTCCCTTTCCCCCCACGCAATGCTATTCGAGTTGCAGGAGACAATTTCCATGTTCAGTTAAATGAAAAGGTCTCAGAGAGATCTGCTCAGATCATAAGCTTTTGCATTTAAACTAATGTTTAAACTGCCAGGCATTTTAAAGTACACACTACTTCAGACATCTTTTAGGAAGATACTAYAGGAACTAGAAGATGTAAGGCCTCTAGGAATTCATATCCCCTTTCTCTTAGTTTACTGTTTCTCCATCTCCAGCTGGTTTGCTTTGCCTATTAAAATTTATTTTAAAACCAACAAGTTATCTTCAGTTTCATAAACTTTGCTAAAATTGGAAAGTAAAAAGTGTTAGTTGCCATGACAGTAGTGAGGAGTCACTGGGTCAGGATGCAAAGAACTTCTCTTGTTCTGTCTCATCATTTGCATCAGAAGTTCAGCCATCTGTTATTAACTATTTAACAAATAGTCTTGCTTGTTAGCACTGATGCTTGCTATTTAAGTCTCCCCACCTTCAGCCCTTTTGTAAATCTCCTAATTAATGTGGAAATTAATCTGAGGGCTCAGTTATCTTTCAGGTAGGATGACCACCATTACTTCAACTTAGCCAATATTCTCCTTTCTCACCAAGGAAAAAGCAAACACTTAGGCAGATACCAACCCCTAGAAGCTTTATTGTTAGACATCAATTTGAAAAGAATTTCATCAGACAGTAGATGATGTGGCTGAACTCCAAAACAGGCTATATCCCTCCCATTTAAGTATACTCCACTTACATCATCTTCCCAAGTGCCACAGCATCCCTCAATCTTCTTTATCCCACCTACTTGATACTGCAAAATAAAAGTTTTGTAATTTTATGTCAGAGGATGAATAGCATTGATTCAACTACGTGTTGCTAATCAGCAAATACTGCCTTTTATCCTCTGAGAGAATCTGAAATATATTTCTCCAATTGCTGCATACATAAAGAAAACAAAAAACTTAGTTACACATTTACAAGCTTAGAATTTTGGAGTTAGAAGCATTTTACCTTATCTTGACTTCACTGTCTTCATTTAAATCTGCATGACCTAAAGAAAAGTACTGGCTCTTTCTGAAACTTGTCCTAGAAAAGCAGGCCAGCCTTGTCGTTCCTCACTCATCATACCCTCAGAAGAAAGTGGGAGGCTATACAGTGACAAAAGGGAACAATGTGGCTGTTTCTTTTACTGTTCCTAAAACTACTTCACAAAAAAAA
>NW_026623395.1:184481-188072 GCF_030028575.1 Malurus melanocephalus
AAACCACCAAAACAAGAAAACCCCAGTACTATTAGGAGCAAGGAAGAGGCCTGAAGCAGAAAGTCCTTGTTTCAGTCATCTAACACCCTAACATATGCTACAAGCACTCTGTTCACAGGTACAGCGCCAGTGAAACTCAGATCCTCCGGAATTATAAAGTGGAAGAAAACTTTGAAAAATACTTATGTGGAATACAGAAAGCAAGTTGCAGGGCATCAGAAGACTAATTCATGCATSCCAGTAACAAGACAGTGTTTTCCAGGTTGGTCTGTCTTTCATGATGCCAAGCAGCCCAGCAGGCTGCTATGTGCACCAGCAGTTTCAGTGCAGCAGGACATGGCACAGACACCTTCTCAGACTACAGAAATGAGAGACTTGGTAGCTACAACCACACCTGATATAATGCAATGGTTTGGAGACCCAGAACATTGGTACCCAATGTCATTACTTCTGGTTCCAATGAGAATGATGCAACTGAACAGTCTAGAAGTGCCTGAAAAGGTTTTCCTTTCCACATGTTCAGGAAAATTCTCCACTACAGACATTACACTACACTACAGCCTCCACATGTGAAGGCTTGGAGAAATACATCCAGGGCAGCTTTCTGACTATCAGACCAACTCAAGTTGGTTCAACTCCAACAAGTATGTGAACAGCGATGGCATAACTAAGCTGAAGATAAATACAGTCATGGGGTAGAACTGCTTAGCACATTTTCTACCTACATGCAAGGACCTACTAACACCACTGAACTGCAATTTCYTTCCCCCAAAATAACTGAAAAATAAGAAAATAAGAAACAAACCCAAGAGTGCAAATCATAATAATAAATGTTTTAAACACCATTCACAAGGAGAAGAGATAGAAACACTCAAGAATTCAATACTTTTATTTTAATGGACAAGACATTAAACATGATAGTATGCAGGTTAAGTAGGAGCTGATAGTCCAGTAACTTTATTACAATATCATGTCAGTCAGAAATCATACCTACAAGCTGAAACCTTCTGCAGCAGTGCTCCTAGAACAGAACCAGCTAYAGGGGTAATTAAAAAAGCACACAGGAGAAAAAGCACAGGACTTGTTAGGAAGTGTCCTCAKGTGAGGAATGCAGATTAGGAATTCCATTATTTTATCTGAAATACAGAAAAAGACAAAACAAAAGGCCCAGAGCAGACTATTTTCATAACATCTGACCTCTTCTACTGCAGTTTCTTTTTGTATTCGTCTTCTCTTTGTACTACTTGATCTCCCAAAACTTTGTTATTACAAACCATTCATTGTCATCTAAATGGTGGGTAATTTATCTAGTGGAAATTTGTCAGAACATGTTTGACCACCCAAAATCCTCCTCCTAGCTAGTGAGGCTACCTCCAGCTTCAGTAGGTTTGTCTCAGCATTTGCAGAGAGTGGGGTGGAGGGAGAGGCATAAGGCTAGCAGACCAAAGGCAGAGATGTACTTCTTCCTGAGAAAGGAAAGGAGCTCTGAGAGATGAAATTGGTGGTGGTGGAGCAGCATGAAGCTCCTCAGGTTATTTTTCCAGTGATATTAACCTTCACCTACAAGGCCTACCCTTAAGTGGTTAAACAGTAACCTGCAAAAGTAAAAAAGTTACAAAAGAGACAATATATGCTTCCCATCTAAAAAAGTTCTTGGAGAGTGGCCAGGTCTGTAAAATTGTTTTTCAATTTTATTTGGGAGGATAAATGAGGACAATACAACTCTCAAACTGTGCAAAAGACTGCACATTTTAAAATGGACACCAGAGCCTACTATGGAATTTTGAATGCATAAAACAAAAGAACATTTCTGATCGTTTTAGAATTCAACTGTGTCACACAGCACAATTCAGCTATTTACAAGTTTCCACACTCTAAGTCATGTTATTAAGCTGTMATAGTCTTCTGGTACTCCAAAAAATAAAACACCACATAAGGTCAAAACTGAAAGACTTGACAGAATTTCAGCCAAGAATCCAGTTTGCCTCAGCCCTCCCTAATATATAGTAATTTTCCACATAGTGAAATGGCAGACTCACATATTTAGAATTTAATATATGCAATTATGGAATTTCATTTTGTCCTCTCCAAAATTCCTTACTACTTTACAAAGCAATGCTTCAGTGATTCAAAGCCAGTACTCCCACACAAAAAAAAAAAAAAAAGTACACTAGTGTAATCATTCCTCCTCCCGTGTCAGGAGGTGGGCATCCAGGTCAGCCAGCTCACTTAAACTAGAGTTCTTGTAATTTTCAGAGAAATATCAACAAGCTCTAGACACAGGATGAATGTATATATGCAAGTATTTGGTTGGAGCAACACTCACAYTTTTAGATAACAAGTTTACACAAAAAGTAATGGATAATCCTCAATTCTGCATTGAGTTTAGTATGCTATTTAATTAGCTTTAATCAGACCATATAGTTGAGCAACCAGTAAGCTGCTAATTAGAAATACATATTTTTATTGCCCCTAAAGCTGACATATTTGCATCAGCCTCATTTGCCCCAAGACAAACAAGTAGTGGCAAAGAGCTGATAATGTTTCATGCATTGTTTCTAGCAGAAATCAAAATACTGTAATAGTTTCCTCCTGCTGGAGAAAAAAAAAATGGAGAGAGAAACTTGACCTACATAACAAGGCACAGAAGAAACTCAGTTAAGCTTCAGGGTGTTTTTGGTGGGGGGAAGAGGTTGGTTTTTTTCTCCATAACAATGAAGAGTCAAACAGTTACATATGGCTACACTAACTACAACTTTTAGCACATCTGACACTTAACTACACGTCTCACTTCTAAGGCCTAAAAGTCCTCCCCTCCTGTTCGAGGACAGTTAATACTCTTGCCCTAACAACCTAATGAATCAACCGAGTTAATTTTYAGGCTGTCAATTACTTTCCTTTAAGGGAAGGTCAAGAAGAGGGGGAAACAAACCAACCCCCAACTCACAGAAATTCAGCCTTTCATAGGCTCAGTACACGGAAGGAAAGGAAGAACGTCTGGTTTGGGTTTCTAAAGGAACTGTTTACAGTCTCAGCCGGAGAGGCAAAYTTCGGTACACTTTAGCATAGGTGGATTTTAAATCACCTTTCAGAGACAAACACCACCACCAGCCGCCGAGCACTCCGGGTCACACAGCTGGAAGTTTTCCGCGCCCGGGCAGCCTGTCCGGGCCGTGCCAGGGGCCCTGCAGCCGCCCCCCGCCGCTCCTGTCCGCTCCTCCCGCCCCCTCCCGGAGCCCCCGGGGCTCGCTGCCGTACACACCTTGTCGGCGCGGCCCGGCGCTCCCGCAGCGAGCCCCGCAGCGCCGGCGCGGGTGGCTGGGTGCCCACGGCATCCTCCACAAAGGAGGCAGAGTAGGGGCGCGCATAGCAACAGGGCCGGGCGCCGATTGGCCCCGCCGGGCGAGCGCCGGCCCCCTCGGCTCGGCTCGGCACGGCTCGGCACGGCACGGCCCAGGTGAGCGGGGCGGGGACAGGGGCAGGGGGGACCGCAGCGCCACAAACCCCTGGCACCGGCACCGGGGCGCCGCCGAGCCAGAACCGGCGATACCGGGACCGGGACCGGCGGAAGCCCCGACACGCGGGGGAGCG
>NW_026623395.1:188330-207537 GCF_030028575.1 Malurus melanocephalus
CACGCTGACACCGCGGCCCCCGCACCAGCGGAACACCGAGGGACAGCAGCTGCCGTGTGTCTGTGCGCTGGCACCGCACATGGAATGTTCCCGCACAGMGCCGGGCTCAACAGCCA
This sequence comes from Malurus melanocephalus, assembly GCF_030028575.1. Classification (NCBI taxonomy): domain Eukaryota; kingdom Metazoa; phylum Chordata; class Aves; order Passeriformes; family Maluridae; genus Malurus; species Malurus melanocephalus. The sequence continues at coordinate 188,447 of NW_026623395.1, forward strand.
GCCCGAGCTGCAGTGTATGAGGTGATGAATATTTACATCTGGAGTGGAAAAAGCCGCCAGCCCGTCCTGCTGCCAGCCAGCACCAGCTAAGTTCCCGGTGCACTTTTTCCACTGCTCAGCCCACTCGGGAGKGGCTCGGCTGCCTCACCCCTCTGACCCTCCTGAAGCACAAAGGGGGAGGGGGATCCGGCACCAGCTCCTTGCACTACTGCAGYTCTTACTTCAGTGTTTTTAATGGGCACTTGTGAGGATTAATGTAYGAGGTTGTTTCAAGAGAGTAGTTTCAAAACAGCATGTACTATTCTAGATGTAGTCTAAACAACGCACTGGCTGTACTAAACAATTTCATCCAGTTCTGACGTATTTACAAGTATTAAAGTCATATGAGAGTCCCCATATTAACATAATCAGTGCAAAAAAACACCTATCTTACTCTCAGTTTAGCCACATCACAAAACAAGACCAAAAACCTTGTCCTGTAATTAGATACCATGAAACTATGAAAAGTCCAGATTAAACCAAAGTACACAACCACATTCAAAATCCAGTACCACTCACTAACCCRTTCAGGAGCATGGAAAACATGCCACTTCACAGAATGTTTCCCCCACTCACATTTTATATACCAGTATCATTTTGCTGTGGTTGCAAGAAAACATAGTCTATACAAGATTTTTAAGTAGACATTTTATCTGAGGAAGGTCAGATACCTTTTTTGTAGTTGGCCCRTTTAAAGATCACTTACACAGACAGTGCCTTACAGAAAGTTAGACGCAAAACATATCATTTCATTAGTCACTGACATTCAAGCTTCCTGTATATTTTATCTGTTTGCTTTCCAAGTATTTTTCCTTCATGGAACATTTATTTCTACAAAAACACYGTAGTTTACACAGTTGTCTGAAAAGGCAATTTCAAGTTTTCCTTAATCAAGCAGCTACCTAGTCTTTGAGAAAAGTACTCAGACGATTTTCTGTGAAACAGTTATTYAACAGCTACAGGAGGATGGGAGGGGTAAAAGGAATATTTATCACACTACTAAACACGGTATGTTTAAAAGTTTTGCTAACAAGAGGCAGGAGGAACAACGGCCGAGTCAATTCCCAGCGGGGCCAGCAGAGACAGAATTCAGGAGGCACCAGCTGTTTTTGCAGGCCAGCTAACAATGCTGCAGTGATGAGCAGCTGTCCCTCGATGACAGGCAAACCACCCCACCATACTGCTCCTCAACAGTCTCTGCACACCGGGCTGCTGCACTGCAACCGCAAAGAGCCTTTTCACGCCCGATATTCTTCAAATACAGTAAAAGTAGGACACAGCATGCTGACACTCCAGCTTTTAAGCTACAGTTCTAAACCAGCTGTAGGTACACAAAGCTGAGCTCTGTGCCTGTTTGTGGACAAATACCCCAGAAATGAGTGCATCTGGCCTAATGAAATTCTAAACTTAGAAACYGCAGTATTAGAAATTCAACCAAGACAAAACCTACCTTGAAGCACACTACTCATTTATCRGTTGGATCACTTACACTTCCACAAATTCCAGAGACATAAGATATTTAATATAACGGAACATGAGAGAATATGGAAGCACACATGTATATATTGGACTTTATCCTAAGCTTCAAACTTCATCATCAAGCACCTGCACTACAAATACTACTAATATCCTCACAGTTTTAACACTGTGCCAAACAATAAGGAATAATCAAGATAATCAGAATGTATTTTAATCCACCTTCTCCCACAAATAGGTTAACACTTCTAAACATAAAAAAAATGAGGTCTTCATACATAACAATGGATTTTATCCCAACACTTTGGGAGTAAGCAGTCCTACACATTTCATAAAGCAGGAAATCAGAGCCAAGTGTGGTTCATCTCCATATCAAGTGAATTACACATCAATTCAGAGGCACTTGCCAATAGACATAATAATAATAATTGGCATCATCCCTACATTATAAAAAACACTCAACTTCAACCTTTGAAGGGCCATGCCAAAGCACAGGACGTCTGCTAATGAGCCAGTTCAGAAAAACACTCTAGCTCAGATTCCAGCCCTGCCTTATGCAGGAAAAGCGAGGTGTGTATGTGACCCCTAAAGAGCAAAGCCTAGGTGACTCCACAGCCCCTTATGTTTACACAGCCTCGTCGTGAGACAAGCTAAAAATAAAAATACACTTCTGCTAGTACATCCCTTTYTTGAAACAAACATCTTGGATTGACTTACTAATTTGCATARAGCCACCAAGTGCACTCATGTAGAGAGCCTTATTCCCCTTCTCAATTCCTCAGAACAAAGCTGAGGTCAGTTCTCAGTGCTTGCAATGCATGTTAACAAGACTGTTAGATATATCAGTCACACACAATTTATGTATGGTTTTCTTTTTACTGAGGTTAAAACTCAAATTTCTTGAGAGAAACATTACACCGTCTACAGCACACCTACAGAAGATGCTTAACAGTCCCACTGTGATTTTTAAATCAAACAAGCAAAAATTAATAACAGATAAAATAAAAATCAGTGTGTAACACAGATGCTTAAAACTTAAACAAAAATGAAATTTAAACAAAAATGAATTCTGCCAGCTTACAAAAAGCATCCTAAAATATTTATAAAATGCCATTACATCTTCTCAACATGAGGACGGGATAAAAGAACATACAAGGCACATCAAGCACCATAACTTTTTTCTCTAGTGCATCCAAAATACTTTCTCTTAGGAACTTGTTGATTCAGAGAGGCTCTGGTAGAAAACATACAAAGGCAGTACAGTAACAGCCAGCCATGACTGGTTCAAGTTTAGTGAACTTAACCACTCGATGCAAGATGAGGCAGGTGTGCATTGTAGCAGTTGCACATTGGTTTTTGCCTCCAAACATGTCCAGCATCATCCATTATTCCTCCTGTTTCACCTACTACTTGTTTCTTCACCCCCCAACAGCAAACTCCTAAGAGGGGTCCCCCACACCTTGCTGGCATTAGCTGGTGTAAGCACTTACACTGTCAGTACTACTGCTAGTACAGCCATGGTAGCASCCATTTCCAGGCCTCAGCTCCAATTCCAGCTCTCCAGATACTTTGTTTCTCGTGGTTTCTCCACAGTAAACTCCTCTGGCGAGTCAAACAACAYGTGCTTCAAAAGGAAGAAGCTGTTTCCTCTCAAATTAAAAAAAAGCAAAGTCACACTTTTCACTAAAAGGCAACTGAAGTGGGAAATGTTGCATAGAAATTATGCTTGAAGGCTCAGTTTTGAAGAGATTTACAGCACAGAAAGAAAGGGTTTACCTTTGAGCAGCATGAGTGTTGATATCAATCCCTTTGACCTAAGTGAGTTCCCAGTCCATGCTGATCTTACAGTTTTGTCCCTGTTCAGTTCCTATTGATAGGAAGCTCCTCCTCTTTTACTCCACATCACTATATTTACTATATAGTATTTACTAAAATTCTTCTCTTCTTGATGCAACTATTTCATTCTTCCCTACTCTCAAATTCATCTGCTTAATAAAAYCTTTAAAAAAATGAACAAATAAACCAAAGTCTTGAAAATTCAGGAGTTTTAAAGATTCAGATCTAACACGCAAAGGAAATGTACTTTTCAGTGTGCATTTGTGACATTACAGAAAACTGCACATTAAAAAAAGCACCAGCCCAACATATCAAAATTTTATTCTCTGCTAACACAGAAGTTATGGCAAGTAACCATCACAGACATTTACTCAGATACTGCTCTCACATCCCCTCTCTGCCCCACCAGTTTGCAAACAAAGCCTTCCACCAAAGCTGCTGACCTGCCTGGATGTGTGAGTTTGAGCCATGGTTTGTTTCCCTTGCGTTGCTGGGCTGGTGCCCTGGCAGGGAATCAAGGAGAACAATACCTGGCAGGGGAGAAGGGCTTCCCACTGCTCTGAAGAAAGAGTGTGCTGACCACAGCAGCTCTTCCTGCACCTTTCCTTCTTGTCCCCTTGTCCCTCACAAGAAACCAGCTATCACTAGCACCTCCCATTTTGGTGCTGACTCTGCTGAGGATATGGGACAATATTTGTCATCCTCAATTCCACTGAAGTTCTCTCTCTCTTTTAGCCCTTCCCTCCCTCATTATACCAAGCAACAAGATGATACTTGCACAGTATCCTGAGAAAGAAACTTAATCTGTTGCAGCACAGAGAAGTGTGAAATATGTCCTAGAAATSCTGATGGCTCATCACTGGGCAAAAGGAATCCCTGCACACACAGCAAGCACCATTAAGAAGTTAAACTAGCACAAGCACTCACCTGCTGGTAGATTCCCTAAAGCAGTTCACCATCCAAAATGGACTGACTTACCAACCTGGTTCCCAGGGATCTTATGGAAAAAAAGATCACTAACTTGAGTAATGTAAAGCAGATGACATGGCTGATGTGCAACCAGAGGGTCTTTATTTCAGATACATTCTCCTTTTTTTATGTCTCAGAAGAAAGAGCAATTTGTCTTTTTCCACAGGAGAAGCCAACAGGTTTGGGAAATGCATTGATCTTTGCTAAGAGGGAAGCCTAACATTGGTTACTGGGTACTACAGACCTGGACAGAGAGAGATTGCATGCCTGCCCACATAAAGAAAAGTGCTCACACCAAAATAAATGTCTATGTGAGGGGAAGAGCTCCACTTACTGCTTTTAAAGAAACAAAGTTGTTCAGATGATTTCTCAGCAAGAGTATTTTGGTTAATTTTATCATTATAAGGACTCTTACAATCAGCACAGACATGAAAGTGTCATTAGTATTTCATGTATGCAGAGTGCTTCCCTCCCTGTGTGTTCAGCTGCCTCATGCACAGCACYCTCTCCAAATTATCCCCAAGAACATCCTCATACTACCCTGTTACATCTGCATTTTGAGTCAATGTAGTGTTGTAACACCATCCCAGACAGCAACATGAACCAGCTTTGGTCCCAAAGCTGGCATTAAAAGTCACTACCAAAAGAAGCAGTCAGGCCCATTTAACACAGAAGGAAATGTATTAATACAAGGGAGTTGGTTTTGACTTGGTCAGAATAACTCTGAATTGTTAAGATGGAGAATTGTCATGACTTACAACTCAACTATCCTGTTGACAAGTAGCCTTTATAAAAATACCTCTTCTAATCTCAGTGCAGTTCTGATTGTGGAGCAAGAATAACTCACATGGCTTCAGCCATGTGCCTGTAGCTATAGTCATGCCACCCTGCACGGGACCAGCAGAAAAAGCAATAGGCAATGAAAGTGAARTMTTCCAAAGTTCAACTMTCTACCCAAGTCCAAGAGTCACTCTTCTGCATTTGTATTCATCCTTAATTGCCTACTTACACATGAAGTTTCAGTACTGGGGAGTACAAAGGTAATCATGAAACTGTACATACACTTCTACAACAAATTTAACTTAAAAACTGGCTTCTGTCTAAACATTAAATTTAAATGATCTACAAAGACTGAACAATTTTTTACCTCCTTGAAAGACAATTATGTGAGACACTTTCAAAAATCTAAAAAACATAGTTTATCAAGTATCACATCAGAATGGAAATAGTAATTACAGATATATTTACAGTTAAACTGGAAGACCTTATAGACTAAAAGAATAGCTGGASTGTTACCCTAAGCTCATTGCTGAGAAGATAAAAGGTACTGCTACTTCACCATCAATAAACAATTTCTATTAGTAGAAGATCGTCAAAATAACAAAGAAACATTTTGTAAACAGTGAAGCAGACAGAGCAAGTTCTTTTAACAAATGTCATATARCTGGCTTGTTCTCATCAGTTACTCTGTTTTCACAGAAGACTTCTAATTTTAATAAGCAGAATTTAATTTGGCAGCAAACTCTTGTCTCTCATGAGAATCTGTATTTATAAATGTTAGCTTATTTTTAAAAACATTTAGAAGCTGGCAGACCTCAGATCCAATAATAGTTTCAACACTGCCCTTAACAACAAAGTCCAGCCTAGTATGTTTTACYCCAGGGATCTGATCTGGCATGCCAAAGTTTCTCACTTCAGCACGTAAAGAATACAGTCAGAAGGGTCAGTTTATACAGCCCAAGCCTATGGGCTTGGCATAGCCACAGTCCCCAAAATATCCATCTAAATGCCACTCCTGCAGCATCTGTTTCAAAGGCAGCTAGTATGGACAACACCAAGCAAACAATAAGAAAATGGCAAAGCCATTACCAGGATGGTTCTCTCTGAGAARCAGGTATGCCATGAAGAGCTCCCACTGCTGAACAATGACAAAAGCACCCTTCCAACCAAGAAATACTTTTACAAGAGGAGGACTTGCCTTGCTGTCAAAAGCTAGGTACAGACTCCAGAACAGGCAAGAAAACTTTAACATAAGCTGCCATTTCAAAGTAAACCTTGAGACTTTCCATTCTACAAATTAATATACTTACTTTTTTTTGGGTGCCAAATATTTCTAAGAAGTTAAGCACCTAAAAGCTAAGAATTCTTCCAAGTTTTATTTTTGAAGCAGAAATTTAATAAAAAGACTTTATATTGCCATTCTTCAAGGTGCAAGGACAGAGCTGTATTGAAAGCATCTAGACTCCACCCTCAATTAAAAGAAAAGGCTTCTGTTCCGGCTCTCTCACACCCTGCATCTATACATTATCTGTTATCAGGACACATCTGCTCTCCCCAAAGATTAGAGCTGCATGGTTTCATGCCCTATGAATGGCAGCCGAGTGCAATACCCGTCAGTTTGGCTGGGCTGGTGGGGTTTTTCATCCTGAACAGTTTCAGGTTTTCTCTCTTCTGGAGGATAAGCGGGTTTTGTTGGAAAGCCATCCAGGCAGGAGGAGCAGCCAGCCTGGGCACACGCAGCCTGGAGCACGTGCCCGTGGCTTCCTGGGCCAGGCACAGCGTCACCTCCAGCTCATCATCCCACAACCTGCACTTACCTGTGCAACCCGGCCCCRAGCATTGCCCAAACGCTTCTGCACTGACAACTCCACTGAGCAGGAAGCAGCTCATTTCCACTTTATTACTTTGTTTACCGGCTACATCATTCCACCGTGGGGAAGTTTAAGTGCTTTGTGACATTTCACTRAGAAGATGTTTTAATTTTAAAGTGTCAGTACCACAGGGCAGTATAGGACACTAAAACAACACTCATCCTTCTTCAAGGGGTATTGCCACCTCCTAACCTGCATACGCTGTACACATCACCCTTGTTAAGAAGTTTTCCACAAAATCTTCCCCAGTTAATATAGGGCATATTTTGTGCTTATAAAAACAAGGGCCTTGCCCACATCTCCTAACTTAACAACCAACTCCATGACAGATCACATTGGTTCAGCTCACTTCCCCCAATCCCATGGCTCCTCATCCTTCCTCCTAAGAATCTAAGCTCAATCAACTGCTCATCTTCATTAATCTCTCCTCCAGCTCTCCCCACAGATATATCCTGAAATGCTTCAGCTGTGTTTCCCACAGGAGGCAGTAAACAGACTTTTGCTGAACCAAGAGTTAGCTCTTTCCATACCAACCCACCAAATAATGTGGCAGAAGTCCCTTAACCCAGTTACTACAAACAGACCCAGAGGCAAATATCCAAGTTTGACTTGCAAAGAAGCAAGGAGAAGAGAAAAAGCAATCTTCAGACTGCTCGTTCCTCTTTTGTAGACAAAGTCATTTCTGTAAATTAGGATAATCTCAAGGAGAGAATTAATGCTTAAGAAAGTAAGAGAGGACTGCTTTTTGTTTAATTTGTAGGTGAAAACAAAACTGTCTACACAAAGAACACACACAGAGCAATAAACAAAGCAAGGCAATAAAAAAGTTAGAAAAAACTAGAATAAGGTGATAAAAACCAGCCAGCATGCATTTACAGACAAACAAGCCTGTCTTCCTCCTTTAACTGATCCTTCATGCAATGAGGGGGAGGGAAGAGGAAGGAGCAATAACTCTGAGTTATTTAGACTATAGTAAGGCTTTTGATGTCTTGTAACATTTCCACAGTAAAATATGACTATACTGCAGACTCATCTAAACCACAAGATGTTTTCCAGTTGTGCACCAAGTGTACTCTAAGAGTACATAACAAGCCTTCTGAGTTTGGCATCAGCTATCACCCTGACATTATGCAATGTTTTCATTAACGCTGATGGTGAAACTGTGTGTTTATACAGTTTATGAACAAAGCTGAGCTGGAAGAGCTTRCAAGCACTCTGCTACAAAGTCTAGCCCTGTCTTCCAAACTCAATAAACTGCCGAAGCGACCAGAAGTCATTAGAACGAAGTTCAATAGAAGCAAGAGCAAAGCTCTGTACTTGAGAAAGGAAACAGCAGTCCAAACATGCAGCACGAAGCAGCTGACTAGGCAGCTGTACTGCAGAAACCAAATCGTGATGATATCGTGGCTCAAAGCCAGGTAACCTGATATGTTGTTACTGCAGAAAGACAAAAAAAAAGAAACCCAAAAAAACCCAATCAAAACCAACCTCAAACTCACACATCACTCCAAAAACACTGTAAGAAAGGGAGATAAATCATTCTTCTCCCTGGCACCACTGAAACCTCAGTTGAAGAAACATGACCGCTGTATTTTAAGATGCTTCACCACTTCACTTTAAGACTGGCAGCACAGGAAAGGTAAAGCTGAGCAGCAGTATTATTATACTGAAATCAGTATTTCAGTTACTGCATTCCCTAGACCCACAGATAGCTCTGGGAATGTGCTGAGAGCAAACACTGTCCTGCCACACTCACACCCCACCTGATGGCTACATCCTGAGTGATGCTCATGAGAGCTCATGAGATGCTCTCATGCTCATGCATCCTGAGAATGCTTCATGCCTTCGGATGGCAAAGGAATAAGTCCACATTTTTACCTGCACTTTCAAAGCTCTCTTCCTGCTCTCCCTCACCCACAAAACTGCTCTGCAGGTCTGCTATGCAGAGCATTCCATCTCCTCCATACTGCTCTCACATATTACATGTTTATAGCTGCAATTTTCCAACTTTCCTACCTATAGAGAGGAGGGTAAGTACCTTAGGGCCAAATTCCATGTTTTTTTTAATTTCTGTCTATCCATTTCACCTCCTTAAACATTCTATAACACTTCCCACTGATAAAAATAGTGGYACATTTAGATCTCCTCTTTCTTCTCCTCCATCATGAATCTTGGCTGGGGATAAGAATCTTACTGGTAGTTCAACGAAGGCTAAACCACACCTCTCCCAAGGTGCCTGGGCATTACAATCTTCAGCGCAGTGCTGAGCTCAATTCTAACAAGAACTACATCCCTCTGCTCCAAATTGATTCCAATATAATTATTTGTACGAATGACCAAAAAACAAAAGGAAAACAAAAAAAAAAAAAACAAACCAAAAAACCCAAACCAGATTGCAAGCCTGTTTAAAGCCTGCTTCTTTATGCTCCACTTGGAGACTGAACTTACAGTGTTCCAGGATTTTGAGGCTCTGTAGAGAAGTGAAGCCTGTGGGAAGCTGAGTGGTCTGCTTCTCCTCTGCTCTTTGCTATTAATTTGTGACGATTGGAAGCAGGTGACTGCACACTTGRCTGCGTGTGTCCTGTGGTACAGCTGCTATGCAGAGAGCAGCACATGTAAACATTTGCATGATTCGTGCCTCCTAAGAGGCTCTGTGGGCCGCATGTGGCATTTAGGCAGCACTTTCACAACCCCCTTTGTGCATGGCACTGCTCTATTATATCAGCACACAGTTAAGCTAGAGGGATCCACTGAAATGGCTGGAGATACTCTCCCATGTTTGGCAAAATCCATGATTTATTTTCCACATTTTGCTAATTATCTTAAAAGAATTTCAAGACATAACTTCTGAAGGATTTCTCCCAGTTTGTGGTAAACACTTTACAGTGGATGAGAATCTCAATATATTAACTCCCAGCTCAGGGTAAAAGGAAAAAAAGMCCACAAAAAATACTCCAGCACCCTAATAACTTGCTTTCTATACAAATTTGGTTTCCCCTACACCAGACTGGCTAAAAACAGGCATCTGATCACTTATCATACAGCAACTGAAAATGTTTCCAACGTTCTAACTCCTTCTGCCTAAAAATTAAAGAAAGGAATAGACAAAGGTCATGTAGATGTTGAGYTGCTAGAGCAGAACATTTTAAAGCTGCAAATATTGASTTGGGTTTTACYTRGCTATTTTGAAATATAATTTCACCCTGACAGTAAATAGTTTTCAAACTTCAGGGTCTGGTATCAAAATCTAAAAAGATTCTAAAAACAACCAGCCTTGCTGCAATAGGTAGTGTGAAGGTTTAGGCAGTTAAGAAACAAGGAGAGGAAAGCAATGAGAAAGGCCCATTTCAAAACCCTGGTACTTAAACCCCATTAATTTATTACTGCTTCTGTACTATCTGTGCTRTCATCACACCATATAATCCTTGCAGCATATACAGACAAGAAATCCACATAAGAGTGGTCATTTATGCAGTGTCGCTATTAGCAAACATGTCATTAACAAACCTAATTAAGATGCGTATGTCATGTAAGTGTCAGCATTTAATATGTGAATATCTGAGCTATAAAAAAGTGCTTCTCAAAACACCAAAGTGATTATAACAGAAACCGAATGTGTTTTTAAACTGAAAGCAACCAGGTAATAGAATCATCAAAACTTTAAGAAACACGGATTATTGTTTTTAATTAACAYCTGGAATACTACGACAAGCACTCGTAAGATTTGTTTAGAAAAATAGTCTTGCTTTAACTAACACGAATCAATAATCACTGCTCCTGTGGATCAAAATAGAAGTCATGACATATTTCCAACTCTAGGGGCATCAGCAGCTGTTGCTATACGGCAAAAGAACTCAAGTGTTATAAACATATACGCAGACTGCCGTCTTGATTTTTCTGTAAAACCAGATGTCAGTAATCCGATAAGATATAACCAAATAATCGTGAAAAATTTATACTTCACCACGCTTGTTATGAAATATCTCCATTATAACTAGGGAAAAAAGCACTGTCAGTTTATAAAACAACCCAGATGTAAGTTATGGTTATTTTCAGGGTGTTTTTCAGCTATATTTGGACATTTGTGTACATCTGCTGGCTTTGTCTGTCGATGGCCAATTTGCCTTTGAGGGACTCTCGGCACTGCAGGTCTGTGCTAACGAGCCGGCTGTGTCTGACACACGAACTGCAGCATTCCCACAGCAAAAGCACTCGGCTACGGCGTTTGTCTCCCTTCCATCCAGCCGAGACAATGGAAAGCCGAAGGGCAGGCAGGACACGGGCTGTTAAAGTAACCCCCTTCGCGGGGCACCTTCTGGCATTTCCCCAGCCGAGCCCGAGTACCTGGATTCTTTCCCAGCCCCCAAAATGACAGGGGAGGGGATAAGGAAACAGAGCGATAACATCGGAACAAAACACCGGGGCCACTTCCAATCCCAGCGACAAAACAAACAAAAAGAAATGTACTGATAAGCCGTTTACCTCGTTCCGGCTTCATCTTCCCTGCTGCCTCAGCGAGGTCGGGCAGGGCCGAGGTGCCGTGCGGCTGTCCCCGCGGAGCCGGGCTGTCGCTGCCCCGGCCAGCGGTGTCACTGGCGCTCCGGGAGCGGGCACAGCCGGCGGGAGGCGGCCCCGCTACAGCAGCTGGGCCCGCGGGCGGGCGGGCTGGCGGCGGCCGGCCGGGGGAGGCTGCGCCCGGCCAGGGTGTCCTTCCGTGACACGGCGCCGCGCGGGGCTATTTATAACCTGCCGGGGAAAAAATCCCACAACAACAGACCTCGGCTCACCCCCGGCCGTGCCGGCTCTGAGTCACCGCGGCCCCGGGCGACGGCAGCCCCTGCTCGAGTCCCCTCCCTCCCTCTCAGTCYCCCGCCCGCCCGCCTGCCCCAGGAAGGCAGCGAGCCGCCCCCCGCCCGCCCCGTCGAGGCCGCGGCCCCCGCTCGGTCACGGGCCGCTGGCTGGCGGCGGGGGGCAGCGCCGCACCTCCATCCCCGGCCCCGCCGCTGCCGCCCAGCCTGCCGGGCCGTGCCCCCGCGATGCGCCCCGGTCACACAGCCCGCCCCGCCCGCCAAGCGCCGCTCTGCCTGGCTCTGCCCCCAGCCCTGCCTCCTCCTCCTCCTCCTGCTCCTCCTCGCCGCTAACTCCCCTCCTCTCCGCCGGGCACTCCCCGCCTCCCGCCGAGTGAGGCACACACATCACAGCCCGGCGGCGGGCAGAGCGGGGCAGGGCGAGCCGGGGCAGGGCAGCTCGGCCGCAGGTACCCGCCACGCTCGGCCGCCAGCCCAGGGGAACGGGGCCACCGGCAGCGCCCGCCAGACCCGGGCCCCGGCCGGCCCCCGCCCGCCCCACGTGCCGCACGGCCGCCAATGCCCCGCGCGTTCCTGCCCGCCCGCCGTCCGGCAGCCCGGTTGTCACGGCAACACAGCGCGGCTGCGGCACGGCACGGCTCGGCACGGTCCGGTCCCGCCGCTGTCCGGGGACACCCCGTCCCCTGCACTGCAAACGGCGCCGCTGGGTCTATGGGTTCGCATAAACGGTATCGTCCCTTCTTCCCTAAACCCTCGCCCCCCGCCCCCCCTCCGAGTGCTTTGGCAGTCAGGTTCCCACCCCAGGGAAGGGAAGCTGACCCTCGCTCACTCACCCTGCTCCGGAGGGGTCTATCGCGGCCCCTCACCCGCGCCTTTCCCGCAGTGCTGTTAGCCTCTGGCCGGCTTTCCCTCTCCGCACAAGTGTCTTCCCACTCTGGCTCTCCATGTGCCCCCAGGAGCCCGAGCCCCTCCCCACCGGGGCTTAAATACACGTGTGTATGGGCGGCGGCGGAGCGCCCATCGCAGGTGTGAAGTGCCCGACGGGGGATGCTCAGTCCCGCCCGCTGACACCGGCTCACACCGCTGCGGGGCGGGGAGAGGCGCTCGGGGTGTCCCTGCCCCGGGGGAACTCTGCCCCGCGCCCGCCCTGCCCGGCAGCGCTGTGCTCAGCGCTCACTGAACGCTGATAACTACCTTGTGCGGAGGAACAATGGAGTCAGCTGGGATGCGGTTACACAACCGCCTTAATCCAGCAGAAATTCAGGTTTCCCTGAAAGGGACGGGCCGGCGCCATCCCTCACGTCAGGCCTGCACGGCAGCCTGGTAAAGCAGGTCAGGAGCGGGGCTGCCGAGTGCGGACCCCGTGCTCTGCCCCGAGCCTCCCCCATGGCTGTAAACGCTAATGCACCACGGAAAATGGGGGATCAAACTGCCCTGGTGATGGCGATCCCTCTTTCACCAGGGGCACAGATCTAAGCCGGCTATAGTGGCCTCTAGACGGCAGAAAGAACTGTCTGAAAGGGGAAGTTGTGCTGCAGAAGAGCGGGAATGTCAACGTGCAGCCAACCTGGAGACCGCACCACAGCCAGGGCAGGCCCCATGGACAGCTCTGTTGCTTCGATTTGGACTCGGTCAGAAAGGCAGATGAGACAATACTGAGCTTCATGTGTTGTAATGTGGTCCCATAATTGGGATGTATGCAGACACCACCACATCTCCAGTCATTACCCTGGTAATTGCCTGCACTGTGATTGTTTGCAAACATCCTCATTTTATAACCTGAGTCCTATGGGAGGCACTCCCTCAACAAGGTAACTTGCACATACACAAGTCTGACCCTTGTGCATGGCCTAGCCAATTCCCCATTCTTTCTAGTGTGCCAGGGCCCCTGCAGATGTGTGTACATCTGGGTTCTGTACTCCTTTCTCACAGCTAGCTGAGCAGCCACGGAAAGTATTGCAAAGAATGTAAAATTCCATAACTATTCAGTTCTACACTGTTTGGCTCGTATGAACTGCACCTATTTCCCTCTCTTGTTTATCAGTTGTGTATCATTACACTGGGAGGGTGCTTCACAGAATAAACTGTGCTGTAAACACCTCTCAGTTCAGTCATGGTCAGGTAGRAGTTGCAGTGCTTTGATTTTACACTGGTAAGTACATGAGTGTCACTTCTGTTGCTGTGTGACTGCTGTAGACGTGTTTGTTAATTACAGATCGCRGAGCTCTCTGCCGGATGCAATGTAATTGCAAATGTGGCAATGCAAAATTATAAAAGGAAGAATTTGACTGAGCAATAAATACTGTGGGTGCATGCATATGAAGTTCAGGCGTGACTACAGTGGGCATGATTCAGCCACCTGTCAGATCCTCCTAGTCATCCTAATGAAAAGTCACATCCTTTAGGACACTAATTGTTTCTGTAGGAYACTGCAAATTAGTTTGTACCTTGTTCTAATATTGCTTTTACTGCCAAAACCAAATCTGCTTTTCTACAATTTAATTACAACTGTAGCTATTTAGCCATTAAGCTTCACATAGTATTCTTAATAGTTTTAAAAGTTTTAATCTCACTGTGGCACTTTTTATAAAACAGCTCGTCAGACACAAATAGACCCAACTTCCAGGAAAATGCTCTAAGTGCTTTTTCCATTTTCTTAATTAATGAGCCAACTAGCTTCCCATTACCTTGTAGTTCTTAGGAGTTCAAGCCAAAGGGAAGTTAGGTGCCAGCCTGAAAACCACTTCACATTAAAGCAGTTTTAAAGCACAGGGCAAGAGACAGCCACATCTGGTGTGCAGTCCCACTCTATGTGACCATGTAGGAGACTTCAGGTTCAGCTTCTCCTCTTGTGTCAGCACATTCCTGGACCCTGAGAGCCATGGCTATGTCTGAGATACATGCTTCAGGTCCTGCTTCACTTCAGATGAAGGACTGTTTCCCTTCTGACCACACAGACTCATAGGTGATCTGAAAAAAGGCAGAACACAAAATTTAAAATGACCAGAGAGATCTAATTATATGATATTCCATRTATAAACAATAAAAGTAAAATAACAATAAGCATCCCAGGCAAATTTGTGGGACTTWGTTTGGGTAAAACAGCTAAAAATATCCTTGAATTAATAATATTGCTCCCAGTCACAAAAAAAAATTATGAGCACTGCATGAGTACACAGAGAAAATATGGGATAAGGGGCTTCAACCACGAGAATTTGCTTATACACACTTGGAAATCTTATTAGGGCTATGACAGTACTGAAATGCATTTCTGACCTCGGAAGCATAACCTCAACTTAAAACATCCCCAAAGCACAGGGTTTCATTACACACCACCCAAAGGCAGGATTAGCTTAGAAACACARACAGAACTTTAACTGCCCTCCCACTGCCAAGTCCAGACCAACACATTCTTCTGGGAGCACAAGCAGGGACAAGAACAGGTTTCTGGTCCACCTCTGTCTCATGGCTGGTTAACCTCTGTGTCTAAACAGGTGAGACCCTAGGCAGCATCCGTGTGGACAAAGTGTCTTTTGCACATATGGTTCATGAGTTTTGGTGRCAGTTTCTCTCTGGAATCCTTGTCAGGGCCCCCCATCTCCTTTTCCTGAAACGTGCCAGGCTGTTTCTCTTGTGAACAGTAACCATGTGTGAGGCTTGCCTCAAACTGGCCATTGGATTTTAAAATGTCCTCACCTGGGGCACAGTAGTGTCTCATAAAATTTGTTCGTATAGAAATTAAGTTTTAAAAAATAAAAAAAAATAAGATAAATAATGGCTGGTTTCTTCAGCACTTAGGCTTTTGGCACTGTCCCTGCTACCTGAAGGAGAGTGTATTTTAGGCTCCACCCCAAGTATCTTTTTAGCTTTAGCTAAAGAAGTGATGTCTGATGCCATAGATCAAGATTCCTGTGGTTCCTGGTGACAATTACTGCCTGTTAAGTGATGTGGCACAACTGCTTGTGACATGGCTGCCACCTCTGTGGTAAAGTGCCACCACACTTGGGAGAATRTTATTGCAAAACGATGAAGAAAACCAGAAATAGACTGGAAGGTACAGTATGGAACAAATTTGAAGTGTGCTAAAAAAAAASCTATGAAGAACCAGCTATCATTTAATTGTCACCAGTAGTAACCATTTTGCAAAGAAATGAGTTATGTGCTTATAGGAATGTTTTAGTTCCGAAAACTAATAGATYCCTACAAACTGTTACTGAAACTGAATTATAAATCTTTATCTTATAAGTGTATCTAGTTGAATGGACAAGAGTTTGTCATTATTCTTTCTCAGGATACCTATAACCCCAATAGCAAGGATTGCCTGAGACAATCATCCTCTCTGTGTCTGCCTGCCTYTGTGTTATGCTGTTGGTTTCAGCCTCCAGCACCTGTGAGTACTTTTAGCCCCACTGATCTCTTTTTGACAGCTTGATTCCAGTATTTAAATAGCATYGACCCAATAAGATTTAAAAATACATTAGAAACATCCAAACTGCATTTCCCATCCTTACCATTTTCAGGTAACCTGGCTCATTATATCATGCAGAGATACAAGATTGGCATCAAGGTGGTGCTTTCAGATCTCCTCATCTTGCTTTGTTCCAACTGCTCTTGGAGACAGGAAGACCTTGTTGGAGGGTGCTGCAGAGGAGGTTTTGTTCTTCATTCATCCCCAGCCCATGCAGAAGTTATCCCACAAAGYTGATCCCCAGCATCCCTTTGAACAGCCCTTAGGCCTCTGTTATGTTTGTGGCTTGCCTCAGGGTCAAAGAGAGGAAAATGTGCTTGTCTAATGTTTTTGTTTTGAGCCCCAGACTTATGCAATGATGTCTGTCAAGATGGAATATGCTCATGTTCTACAGTACTGCATGATGAGTGCTATGTGCACAGAAATTCAGACTTCCAACCCAGAGTGTCCAATATGCCTGCAACAATGTCAGGCATTTAAATAAAACAGCCTGATTTTCAAAGCCAAACTCACCTCCAGTTAAAATTGACTTCAGCAGAATTTGTCACTCCTGCAGGGTTTTTAAAAACCAGTCCACCTCTACTCAGGTTCCTAATTATGGAATTAGGCACCTAATTTTAGATACTTATTTTTGAAACTTTTGACCCATAGGCTGGATTCCCATCTTGTTACATCAGCTCTCCCTGGTGAGAATGCATCAATTGAGAAAATTGAGTTACTTTTACAGGAAGTAGAAATGTACYTCTACATTTTCCCATGTCTGGAAAATCAGAATCTGTGACAGAGTAGGAACAGCAACATTTTAGTTTTCTTTCTTAGACATACACAAATTGTGGTCATAGTGTTAAATATTTTGAAGAGAGTGAACAAACATAGAAAGTGWAAACCAGTAGATGCTCTTCTGTTAGGATCTGTTGTTTCCTAACTTATAGGAATTTTTTCCCATGCGGTTCCTACCAAAATTCTCCATTGCTTTATTTCACTACTAATCGTCCCTTTCAAAGCAAAAACATATAGCWATTATCATGTTCTTACATGCTAAATTAATTTTTTTGAAATCAGTAAAATGACTTCTTGGGTTGGTTTTTTTTTTTTTTGTTTCCTCTGTGTGTTCTCTCAAAATCCTTTATTTTCCAAGCAGTATTTTCTCACTGGAGACACAGCCAAAACTAAATGAAGGAGGAACTAGGAGAACAATAGAGAAGTAATTGCACCCCTCTCAAAAGGAAAGCTTATTCTCCTCACCAGAAATGATTTCCTGGACTCAACACTTTGCTACTAAACTTTGTTTACATACAGGAGATTCCTTTAGCTGGAAACAACCTGGTCCGTGTCCTGGACTGCTCCTCAAGTTTCCCATGTCACATGGGATGCCTTGTGCCTCCTTTCCTCCYCTGGCAGCAGCAGCAGGAGCTTAGCCCCTCTCAGGATGGAATCTCTGCTCCTGCCACTCTTCCAGAGGCTGAGCTTGAGCAGTCATTCAGGCCTTCTTGCCAACAGAAACTGAGCCCTTCCTGTGTGTCTGTAATTCACCTTGGGAAAAGTRGCTTGCACAATCTCTTCTCTATTTGGAGCAACTCCTAAACAGATATCTCATAAACTTTGCACGTTCCTTTAGTGGCTGATGCATGATGTGTAATTAGATAGCAGCTCCAAAAGAGAATAGTGCAGTCTCATCTGAAGTGGTGACTGGTAGCAATGGAAATACAGAAATGTGATGGTAAAAACAAAGAAAGGTTCTGCTGTACAAAAACACTAACAGCCCATTATTTTAAAATGTCAATCTAAGCAGACACCTACTCAGTAAGATCATTAAGTTTAATTGCATCAGCACTTGACTAATCAGGCAATAATGCACTGARAAGTAAATGATTGACTTGTGAATAGTTCATCAATCTCTGAAAGAGGGGCAAATTATTCTCTTTTACACAGAAGATCTTTTTTTTGTGGCTGTAATATACATTCTAGGCTGAAAGCAGGTTTCTGAAATATTTTATCAATGTTTTTTCAAGGGGGTTGTGAAAGTTTACTGATGAACGCTAATGTTACACAATGTTTACCTAGGATTAAGTTTGATGGAAATATTAATCAGAAAATATRTAGTTTTCCATATTATAGTTGAAGTTTTGGTAGCAACAGCAAACTCTGACCAGAAGCTGAAGATGTATGTTTGAGAAGAGAAACAGCAAAATATTGCCAGYAGCAGGTTTGGGGGAAATGGAAGCACAAGAACTGTTTTCAGTCTGGGTCATCTCTCTCCCCTCATCACTCTGTTTACTTTTGAACAGGTAAATCCAGGAGCTGTACCCCAATTACTCAATGCAGTGATCCATCAGGRATCCAGTCACCCCATTTGCATTATTTTTATTAATTTCAGTGGAAAGTGAGAGCATAACAAACACTAGGAAGGAGGCGATTGGAGTTTTGCAATGCTGTTTTCTTGTTGTTAATGACTTGATCTGTCTTGCAATAATTTCCAAGGCTGCTTTGTGGAAGTAATTGCTCCAATTAATTGCTGGTGTAACTCCATCTGCAGGAGTTCACAAAGTTCAGCTTCTGATGTCTCTGCCAGCCCTGTTTACTTTCCCTGTCCCACTGCAGCAGCTGGGTCATGGTTTTGCCCTGCCCCAATTTTGCACATCCCAGGCAGCTTCTCCCTCTGAGGCAGTGCCCTCATTTCCAGCAGGGCTGGGGCTCTCAGCCTTTGCCCTCTCATGCCTCCCCTGYGGCTGGAGCTTGTACCACCAGTGCTGTTCAGAGCTTCCTCCAGGACTCTGCAGCTGCCATCCTGTCAGCCTGTCAGGAATGCCTTTGGACTGTCATTTTTGGGCAGTGCTCATCCTC
>NW_026623395.1:208122-210500 GCF_030028575.1 Malurus melanocephalus
CTTGTCACACAGGTCACCCTGCAGCAAAGCTGTGGAACCCAGGACAAACCCCACAGCGTGAGCACGAGCACAACAGATTAAAAGATTGCTACAGCTACGCTGCCGAGCATACTGAAATTACACACGACTTTCCATGGGTGCTGCAAATGAAAAGGATAATTCATTTATGTAGAAAAGCAATTACCTTGCTGGAACAACAAGTTCCAACCTATGGTTCCACCCAAGCTAAATTAAGGCCACAACTCCTCCTAGACTTATGAGAGTGGGGCAGGAAAGCAGCACGTTGTTAAATACAAGGCAGTATTTAATGTAACCCCATGCCAGGTTTACAAGAGAAGTCGTGTATCATTTGCTAAAGCAGTCAGTGGGTTGGGGCTTATTAGGTAAATGTCAGAGCTATGGAAAACTGCCATGGCCTTGTTCTAAAATTTCAGTCACAGAGTTTTTAGCCATAGTCCATTTACTATAATCATAGCCGTTTATTGGCCTACACTGCATGCTAATAGTAAGGGCTGAATGGAAATGGCCCTGAACAGAATGGGTTGCACATAGTCATCAGGACTGATTTTTTTCAATACAAAAATGTGGAATATACCCAGATTCAGGTTTAAATTGTTTCAATTTTTTGTGTGTTTATTTTTCTTAATTTTTTTTTTTACTTAAAAATATTCCTTAAAACTCCACTCATGAGCTGCTGTCCTGTAATCCTGTGAAGAATACTGTGGCTCACCTCACTTGTTGGCAAGGCCAGTTATGTCAGTCCTGGGTCCAGCTCCACTCTCTTCACAAACCAGATTCCCTTGGTACACACAAAGCCTGTCTCTCACCCCAAGCATGGTGTTTATAATCTTTACTGCACCTAAAGCATAACAATGGCACTTTTCAGGAGTTTCACATCCTCAAAGCGAGAGCATAATAGCAACTATAGCAAAAAAAAATGAACATTAGAGGTGAATAATGAAAGTCCTGATTGTGCTTCACTGTATATGAATAAATAAATAAATACATAAATCAATAAATATCTCTGTGCCTGCCAGATGGCATCAATGGTGAAATCCCTGGCCATATACAAGGGTCAACTCCCCTTCATATAGRAGGAGCTAGGATTTCAGCTTAGGCTATGCTGGGTAGGGCTTTCTCTCCTACTTTCACACCAGCTCAATTATAATTTTAATTCTTACAGTTGATTTATTCTCATGTTACATAACATTATTCAAAGGGGAAGGGAAGTTTACATTTATTCAAGGATCTCAAATGCAATAAAGTACAGTATGTATACTAAAATAATAAACAAAATTGCAGGAAGTTATTAAATTACTCACCTTTGGATGTCAATTAGAACTTAAAAACTAGAGAGATCGGTGTACACATTTACAGCAAAGTCAATATTTCTTGATTAGGCTGGGTATTTTTTTAAAACTAGCAATASAGTTGGAATATTGTAGCTGTATCTGTGCTCATATTGATTTTGCCCCCTTCTAAATTTCTTGGTTAATTTATTTTCCCTTTAAGCTGTTTAACTGAGTTTCTGTCTTTCACTGCCTGGAAAACACAGAGCCCAATTGTTCTTACAGCAGTGCAGATCAGCAGTGATGCCACCAGTCTATAGAATTRCATCAATGTAAAGGTGACATCAGAGAGATGGTAATCAAAGCCCTTGTTTCAAAGTTAATTTAATTGTTTTTATTAAAAAAAAAATAAGATGACTACAGAGGAACTGAAATGTCAAAGAATCACTGCAGTTTTGGTGTCTGATCTGTGTGGGATCTGCACACAGGGATCACATTTCAAAAGCAGGGCCCTGGTCACAGCCCACCATGCTAWAGATCCATTTCCTTGATCCCATTTTAAGGAAGGGGAGGGTTTTGCTCCTCTTCATTCCCTTTCATTGAGCCTGTTTTTGCAGTCCAGAGCCAGCAGCAAACTGCCATCATCTGTCAGCAGCAGAGCTCCAGYAAGGAATAAATACGTGGCCCTTTTAAAGCCAYGGCCCAGCTTTGATTCACYAAGTCACTGCACATTCAATGCTCCWCMTTTTCCCTTGSCAAATGAARGAACACCAYAAGATGTTGTAATCTTGTAAYCTTTTCCCTTCTCTAAATACATGGATGTGTTGCTGGTGAAAAGGACTGTGGGGGGATTCTGGTTTGCTTTAGAAGGCTGCTGCAGATCACAGCATCTTTAGGGCTGCTCTAACTCACAGCAGGCTCCTTCCTGCCATAAATCATGTGAAGTTGCTTTTCTCTGGTCACTTTAGCAATGAATCTTTATCACTGTTTTGCTATCAGCCTTGTGGATTCACCTGCCTCATGCTCAAAAATCAGGAAGCCAGGTCCTCATTGCCATGGAGCAGGTGGCAGCCGTGCTTGCCAAAGCAA
>NW_026623395.1:210959-219276 GCF_030028575.1 Malurus melanocephalus
CACCACACTGCAAAAGGCACCTGGGGACTGCCATCACACTGTGCCAAGGCACCTGGGGACTGCCACCACACTGTGCCAGGGCACCTGGGGACTGCCATCACACTGAAAATCCAGAGATGTCCTCACACTTCTCCTGGGTAAGGGAAGATATATTTTCAGTAGCATAGTTACAAGGAGAAAAACGGACAAACCAGAGGTGACAAAACCAAGGGGGAAACACCAAAAATGCAGATGAGAAGAAGCTGCTGAATCTACACACAAGAGCAAGTCTGATCAGCTCTGACCAGAGAGCGGTGGTTCCCACTGGACCCCTAAATTCTGTTCTTACCCACAGTTGCCAGGAATTGCCRGTGCAAGCAGTGCCAGCCCTGCCCTCAGAACTGTGGCGAGTGTCAGGGAGGCAGGTGGGCATTGCTTCTCTCTTTCAGTGGAAACAAACAGCATTTCATCCTTCTTGAGTATTAGTGTGGAAATCCAGGCCATGCACCATGCCGGCTATGACAAAACCTGTCGTGGCTGAAATAGAGGAAAACACAACTGAGCATCTGCCTAGCACGTGGAGAAGCTGCAGCTCTGGAAGGGTTCTGGAGGATGTACCCATGTACAGAGACAGTTTGGTGTAAACTTCCTGCACCTTCATCTCCAGCTCACAGCCAGAGCAGCTGGTGGACACTCCTATCCCAGTGACCCAAATCCAGGGTGACACACAGGGTGTCACCACTGGAGGGTTTCATGCCAGAGGAYTTCAAGAAAGCTGAATTCCCAGAGGAGATCTCTGCCAGGTGTGGAACACTGGCTGCTTTATGCACARGGGTGAGAAAGGCAGTATTTACCTACCCAAGTAGCTGGAGTTTATTTATTTTTCATGGCACATAGAGACTCTGTTGAATAATGAGAGTCCATTGTGTGAATTGCAGCAGACACAGAAGAGGAAATATTATTTCCATAAAGATGCTGTATCCTGGAAAGGCAGGGCACAAACATACACAAACAGAAAGGAACGGCCAACAGTCATATTTTTAAAAAATAAACAAACAAACAAAAAAATCACTCATTCATTAATTGCTATTACTACTATTTCACATACTTTGCAGATTTGTTAAGACTCATTTTCTTTGTAAAATTTTTATTAATTAAATAAACAGCAAAYATTAAAATACCAAAGGAGTAGCTATGATTCTTGATGTTTGCTGTGTGGTAGTTTAAGTATTGTCATTGAAAGAAGACAAAAATGGGAAAAAAAACATTAAGTTTAGTCAGAATATAACATTCAGAACTATAGGCAGGMAATGAGGATTCACAGCAATTTCAATCATTTTCATTTTGTCTGGGAGATAGTTCGAAGCAGCACTTTCTCACTCACTTTGAGTGTCTGCTTTTGCAGATATTACAGTATATTTGTATTTCAGTRCATGAAAAGACAGAGGTTTTAAATACCTCAAATACCTGTGTTAGCTATACTGAAATCAGTGAACCTTAAGGAAAATGTGTGTTGCTTGCACTGAACAGCATTTTCAACATGTTTAAATGCAGAAGCACAATTAGAGGGTTTAAAAAAAGCTTCASCCTGCCCCAACCTCTCCCATGCTGGCTTCTCTTGATGGCCTCTTCTTTCTTGGCAGCAGTTCTCTTGTCTTCACTTAAGTCCAGCTGCCTCTGTGGTCAAATCCASATTCTTCTCAATCTAATGAAGAAAATTTTAAATAAGAGAGCACAGTTTGCTAAATTACCAAAGCTCAGAAATACTGAAAAGGGAATAGCAAGGGCCACAAAAAAAARWARRAWAAAAARWAGATTATGGAGAAAMAGCCTTTTTTGTTGCTGCTCTGAAGACACACACAGTCTTCAGAGTCTGCCACTGTCTGGTTTTGCACTAAAATGCCTTAAAACCTCTGATTTTTCCATCTTTTCAAGTTTGGATTTGTCATCAGGTGTTAGCAGATTACATGGACCACAAGTCTCCTAAACAGCCTCTTTTGGTTTATATAAGTTAATTGATCCTGCTGTCAGCCAGAGGGAGATGCATCACCAGTAGGATAATATATAAGGCTAAGTGCTGTCTTGCTAGGGAGTGTAGAATAATATTCTGATTTTTATAGCACCTTTTCCCTAAAGCCCTCAAGGCATTTTACAAGGAAGATTGAATTAAGCTTGTCAGCACTCTGTATGGGAAGTAAATATTTCTTCTCTATGTTGGAGAAGGGAAACTGAGGCATTAATATTAAGTCTCCAGCAAAGGATTTAGCTGCATGCTTTCCAGCCCTTTAAACTTCTCACATGATTTAATTAAGCACATACTCAAGTGTTTTGCTGGAATAGTGCCTAAGAAAAATGCTACAACCTCACTGCCAATTCTGACTGCAGCTGGGAAAACACCATGGGATCCCCATCACTCATTCTCTAACAAGAACTTTTTTTATCTGCTGTTTTTCCTAAAATGAAGATCACATCTTTCAAATCCCAYCTACACAGTGTGCTGTTGCCTGAGCCTGGGTGAGTCCTGGGACACGACATCCCAGGAGACCATTGTGTCCCAAGCCTGCTCYTTGGTGTCTCTTCAATCCTGCTTTTCCCAGGTCTGCCTTACCTCTGATCAGACAGATGAGTCTTTCCATCTCCAGTTTGGCTGCTGAAGGGACAAACAAGACTTTAGGTTCTGCTTAGGGCTGGTTCTTGGCCGGAGGGTCTGTGGCATTTCCCTGGGAAGAGATATCCCCACTCTGTACCCAACCCCATAGTGCTTCTGGGCTGAAATCCTTGCAGAACTGGCAGCAAACCTACATCCATATTGCTCTGTCTGTTCTCAGCCCCCTGAAGGGTCTGATGGATCATTGCAGGAGCCCGGTGGGATTGTGCAGAGGCAGAGTTCACAGCTGTGTTCTCGTTTCAGATGCTGTCGTTCTCCTCATCATCGTGCCAATGACCAAGAACCAAATAACGTGAGCTTGTTTCTGTCTCTTATTGCACATGACTTCCTGCAATTTAGTGTTTGCCAAGTGAGGCACAATGTGAAAAAAAACTAGTGAAACATAAGAAAGGAGTGATTTAAAGCACTTCTAAGGTCAAGTGCTTTGAAAAAGCAGGGCTGTATAACTTTTCAGGTATTTTAAATCTGGTTTTAATGTATATCCTCATACCRATGAACCTGAAATCAAAACAATCCTTTTAAATTAATATATAGATAATACATATTACTAACATTATGTACCCTCTAATTAAAGAGATAAGGAGCATGTAATTTCTGTTAGAGGTGAATGAGCTAATTACTCTAGGTAGGCCTCCTTCAGGAGCGAGTGACACTGAAAAAGCTGCCAACACCCAGCTGATGCAGAGCCCACTAAAGTTAGTTGAAAGACTGATGGGTCATAGTCAGCCTTGCTCTGGCCACTAATTTCTCCCTGYAGAGGTACATGGAAACCTCCATCAACCTGAAAAAAACTATTATTAACCAAAAATGTTAATATCATTCAAGAAACTCTTGTGCTGGGAGCTGCCCCTTCCCGGGCTGCTGAGCTCAGCCGGTGCTTTCCAAAGCGAGTCACAGTGGCTCATTTTCTTTTTTCAGTGACTGCTAAGAATATGACAAATTTTGCCTTATTCCTACAAATCCAGCAACCACAAAGTCTTTTACTACCATAAAGAGTAAAAAACCCATCCAATACAGGATTTAAATTAGATCCAGGAAACCTCTGCTGTCTTTTCTTGCATAAAAGATGTTTTTAAAATAAAAGACAGTTTGAATGTGGCTTTACAGTCCCAAACTGCAGYCCTAGATCTATCATTAGAAGTGTCGAATTTCATGGAGGGAAATGAAAAGGGAATTACTGAAGTTATTTGTATATTCATACTATGCCTACATGGAGCCAGGATTTGTCCAGATGGGTGGAAGGGTTGCAGTGAGCAGGAGGGCTCTCCATGGGCTGTGGGCAGAGCTCTGCCCAAGGGAAGAGCAGGCACAGCCACCCTCAGCAGCACAGCTCTGTCCATCTGGGTAGGAGACTGCCATGGGTCACTAAGTCAGTTCTGCTGCCTGRGGGCTTCTGCACCATCTTCCTTTCCACATTTAATTTCTTTTTGTTGGTGATGTATGAACATTTTTCTCAGATGAAATCAGAAGGTGGTCGGTGAGCTGGGAATGCCTCAAGGCTTCACCCTCCCACCACTTTGGCAAACTCCTTCCCAGCTCACTCAGCAAAAAATCTGCTTTGCCTCACCCCAAATTGGAACAACTGGAGACTTCTGCAAACTTGCACTTGCTCCACCTGAGCCTGAAATAACACTGCAGCCTGTTCTGTCTGCTTTCGTGTTCCTGAAAATGATTTCATATTTTGCCAATGCAGTAAATCAGAAACCATTCCTATTGTGCTCGTCCAAACTGGTGCTC
Source organism: Malurus melanocephalus (assembly GCF_030028575.1). Taxonomy (NCBI): domain Eukaryota; kingdom Metazoa; phylum Chordata; class Aves; order Passeriformes; family Maluridae; genus Malurus; species Malurus melanocephalus. The sequence goes on from NW_026623395.1 coordinate 215,344, forward strand.
ACCTGACAGCAGCACTTGCTCTCATTCTTACACCTCTGCAAACCAATGATTCGCCAGGAACATTTTTCCAATATTCTTGGATATTTTAATTACTTTATTTGATACTAWATCTGTTTTGCAAGCGATTGGGAAAGAAGAATTAAGCAACGGTATCCAAAATCCATATTAAAATTGCAGCCTCCCTTGTAGTAACTGAAGCACTTGGAAACAACTGAGGGTTTTCAGAGCCTGCACAGCAGCATGTGCTTGTTCCTACGTGGAATTTCCCTAATTCCTCAATCAATTACCTGGGAAAAGTGGCCATTTTAATCAAAACCCTAAGGGTAGATGAAATCATGAGAAAACACGAGCTTTATTGCAATGGATATTGACTGTAACTCATTAAGATGTTAAAGTATTGACATCCCGTTTGATGAGAAAAATGTCTGATAGCGAGTGTACATAACTGCGTTAGAGAGAATGCCGGCATCAACACATCATAATGAGTAACTAATGATGTCTGGGGCCTAACGAGGTGATTAAAGCCGTATCCTTTGATCTATGTCACTGACTTGATTTAATGCCAGGCCGAGATTGAATCTCCGTGCACCACTGGGGAGATTGGAGTAATTTGAGTAATTCACTCGCCTTGTCCCCGAATCACCAGGGATGTTTGTGGTGAGCACAGTTGTTGCTGTCGCTGAGTCACCCCAGGCTGTGCACGCTGCCAGGGAAGAGGCCACTGCTCCCTGCCTGYTCAGCCCCTGCAGGGCCTCAGTGCTGCAGAGCAGGGGGCTCACACAGCTCTGCGTGGCCTCACAGTGCCCTCACACTGACAGCAAATTCTGTAAGCAAAGCCCGAGTAAGATGCATTTCTACCTTCCACCCAAGCACAGCAGGCAAGAGTCACATGTGCAGAAAAACAGGGCTTTGCGCCAGGCACATGCTAAGCACCCTGTTCAAACCACTGTGCTTGTCCAGCAGGACAAAAGCTCAAGGACCTGGTTTTTGGGACAGCAGAGATCCAGGAGCGCAGGTGACACCAGAGAACATAAAACCTTTGGCCAGGATCACCAAGTGGTGTAGCCTGGCCAGCAGCTCATAGCCTGTTTCTAACAGTGCAAAACCTTGTCACCCTCGCCAGGGGCAGGGCTTGTTAACCCTGTCACACACACYACAGCAGCTCTCTCAAACAGCCTCTCCTGTCTGTACAGACAGACCTTGGCTGAGCAGTGTTGCCCTGAGGAGAAGTTAGTAAGTTTGGGGTTGTATTTTCTTCATGAGGTACTAACACAAGAGCATGGCCACCCTTAGGCCAAATGTTCATTTTTGTCACGGGGGGGAATCTGGGTGCCAAGAGCAGAGCACACAGACTGGAGTTGGCTCTCCTTGGCACTGTCCCCACTGCCAACCCCAACAGTCTGAGCTGTGTGTGGTTCAGCAGCCACTGTGGACTCATCCACACTAAGTGCTGATACTTTACTTTGCAGTACTTCTTCCTAATGAAGCCAGGAACAGGGATTAATTTTCCCTCCCCATCATCTTTAACCTTAAGCGATAATTAGTACCAAAAGCATAAGTGAGACTTAAATTCTGGGCACCTCCCTTGGGCAGGAAATTATTTTGCTTGATAAATAGACCATTTTTTACAAAGGGCTTTTTCCTGTGCATAAATAGCTGTGCTGGCTCACAGATGCACAGGCGTGATACTGCCACCCCCATCCAAACAGGGATTGTCACAGGGGAGAATAATGGTCCCATACCCCAGCACAGGGACTGGGCACTGGGCAGCCCCCTCTCCCCACAGCACTGCCCTAAATGGAAGAAAATTGTTCAGGGCTTGTCCAGGTCCTGCTCCAGTGTTCAGCACAGCCACCCCTCCATCCATGTCCCTGCCATGGGACAGGCACAGCTGCAGGCCCCAGAACAGCAGCAGCACATCCCTCCAGCTCTGTCCTCTGCCTCATTACCCCTCCCCTCTCCAGCCCTGCTGGAGGCTTTCAGCACTTATTGGTAATTTATAACATTGACAGCAGCCCTGCCCCATCCTGCACAGGGCACCTGAGCCGTGACCCACCTCCTCCCCCACACACACAAACACAGAGCCCTACAGAGCTCAAACCTGAGCACAAAGCAGCCCGTATTTCCCTCCAAACATGCCAGATCTGCCCCCTCACAGGCACCTTCCCAGCTCCTCTGTGTGGGATGTGGGGCCCAGCTCAGGCTCTATTGCCCAGGGTCAGCCAGGGGCAAACAGGCTGCAGTTGCTGTGTCACCTGCACTGTCCCTGCTGCCACCAAGGCTGGGTGAACGCAACACCCTGCTGCTGCTGCTGCTGCTGCTGCCTCCATTCCTGGAAGGGTTTATGTGCAACTGAGGCAAGAGCAACTCCTCTCCCTGTCCTGGGGAGATGGTTTGCAGTGCTCTGCTCACCTTGCTTTCTGCCAGGGCCCAGAAAGTAAAGTTTGTGAAGCTCCTTTAGATGTTTGGGCAGTGGGTTTCTGTGGTGAGCCCAGCTGGCTCCCTGAGCATGCTGACATTAATGGTGCACACACCAGAGTTCAATATAKCTCCACTATAAATGTAAATTTCTTATTTGATGGGAAGCTGTGCAGGCTCCAGGGCACCCCAGCTGTCCCTGCCTGGGACTGGCCTGTCCCTACAGCMCRGGCTGGGTGGCCAGGGSTGCCCAARGACRTGGGGCAGTAAYCYACTGCATGGCTGCATCCTGGGGSCACTCTCCTGTGCAGAGATCAGTGACCAAAATGATTCATGTCAGAAGGARATAAAGGATGGGAGCTGTGGATGGAGGTCACAGCAAAGGGACTGCAGCAGCTGTGACAGGCTCTGTCCACATGGTGCCYGTGTCATCCCCTGGCCCATGGGATGGAACCTGGAAACAGCCCCTGCATCTGCCTGATGTGCTTCAACCCTTGTGGCATCTCCAGAGTATTTTCTTTAGGAAAAGCCTTTTGCTGTGTCCCCTTGTCTGCCGGGTGAGGATGGACACAGCTGGAGCCCTCACCTTGCACCGTGGCCCTGGCCAGTGCCATCCCATGGGGACACTGACCTGAGTCAGTGCTGAGTTATCCCAGCCTGGCCCCTGTGATGCTGCAGCTGAGCACATTCCAGAATCACTCCTTCTGGACAAGGAGGACATTTCTGACTTCCTATCTCCCCCTTGCCTTTGTGCTTGCCCTGATGGGTTCCTGGGGATGTTTTGGTTTCTGACATGCTCTTGGGACCCCAAGCCCAGGGAGAGGCCTCAGAAGGGAGGCGCTCGGTGCCTCTCTCAGCTTAGCAGTAAAAAGAAATTGCACACCGGGGCACAGGCTGCAGGCGCTTCCAGAGATAAAATATTGTCAGCAGAGTCCAGACYATCCATCAGAATAAATGTAGCTGATGCCATGATTTATGAGACGACGATGAAGGTTTAATCCTCCTCTCAGCAGTGAAACCTGATTTGCCACAAAACCCTGTTAAATTTTGTGGCACACGCTTCATCACTTCATTAGGAGATAGAGAGAAAACGGTTCAATGCATTCCTGAATCTTTTATGGCTGGGACTCTCCTCCCACCACTCCCGAGTGATGGGTAATCTTTTTGATCAGATCCCCAGGAAAAGACCCTGTGGGATTACAGAGAGCGAAGGCATTAACAACAGTGACAGGAAAGGAATACAATATCCCTTTAAACAATTAAATATTGATCCCGCAGGCCTGGGGTGGACTCCATCACACAAAAGGAAACACCTCTGTGAATTAGTTTGGTGACATCCATACCCTTAGATGATATAAAGGAAACCAAGATTATTTGCTTCACTTATTTTCTTAATGTTTTTTCCCTCAATTAGAGAAATGCATCTGGTATGAACTGCACTCACCTCTCAGACACTTGGTGCTCATCTCCCTGGAATCCACAGGGATGGGATGGGATGGGATGGGATGGGATGGG
>NW_026623395.1:219859-223636 GCF_030028575.1 Malurus melanocephalus
TTTTTTTTTTTTTTTTTTTTTTTTTTTTGCTTAGCAGACACAGCAGATGATATTGCACGGCATAAAGTGAGAACAGTAGCAAAGCTTAAAAAAAGTAACTTAAGGAAATCTTAACGCAGTACAGGAGATACTCATACCCAACCCAGGGCAATGCCTAGCGCACTGCACTTGTCACCGCTACACACAAAAATACAGAAGAAGCGCTTGACTAAGAGAGAGAGTGAGGAAATATCAGCAATCAACCGTAATTAGGTACAATAATCACTTAGTCTGAAATGCAGATGCAACGCATAAACTACGGCTGCTTCCTAATGAGCGAACTAAAGATGGCAGCAAAGGGCTTTAGCAAAATCTTCGCTTCATTTTCGTTTTTTTTTTTTTTTGTTTTTTTTGTTTGGTTTTTTTTTTTTTTTTTTTTTTTTTTTTTTTTTTTTTTTTTTTTTTTTTTTTTTTGGTTTTGTTCTGTTGCTCTGGAAGAAATCCCGCTTGCTCTGGGAAGATTTCCTACCCCTGCGGAGCTGGGAGCTGTGATTGTGATTGTCTGCGGCGGGACCGGGGCGGGCCGGGGGTGCCACAGCCGCCCCGGCAGGACACGGACACGGCTGGAGCCAACAGCCCCCGCTGCTCGGGGCAGCCTGCAAAACTAACGCGGCACCACAGTCAGGATGCGGTAAATGCAGTGAAAGCAGAACATTCCGTGAAAGATCCAGCAGGCGGAACGGGACGGGACAGCGCGGCTCCCGGCGCAGTTTGTCCCGCTGGCTCCCGACTAACGCTGCCTCCCCCTCGGGAAGCACAACTCATTGCACGGCGTTAGCTCCTGTGTGCAAAGCAGACACTGAGCCAACGCCCACCGACAGATCATTTCATGATCCTTCGTTTCAGAGTGTCTTTATTGCCCCRTTTTAATACTTGAAGTATAAAAATGTACCTAGAAAGTGTAACTTCTGACCAAAAGCTCAGACCCTGCCCTTGTCCTTCCCTCCCTCAACCCCTTCACTATCCCCTCGAAGGAAAACAAGGCTCGCCTGGGGCTCAGCTACCGCACGGGAAAGGAAAATTTTTACAGCCATAACAAACTGTGTCAGCACACAACATTTTACCTGAACCGGAATCTACCCTTTATGCAAAACAAAACACAAACGAGCGGCATCCTATTCTCTGTGCCGTGATGCCATCATCAGCTTTGCAGAAGTATCATTGTCATTACTCTTTTTTTTTTTTTTTTGCTTTTCGGCTCCAACCTGCCTTGTCCTCCCTGGAGCTGTGGGGGTGCCGGGGATGGAGCTGCACCCCAGGGATCCCCTGCTCGTGGCTGGGGAGTGGGTGACCCGGGGGTGGCCGGGGGTGGCCGGGGGTGACCCGGGGGTGACCAGGGGGTGACCGGGGATGGCCCGGGGGTGACCAGGGGGTGACCAGGGGGTGACCCGGGGGTGGCCCCGTGCCCCGAGCACCCTCCGAGCTGCGCTGTCCCATCGCCTGCCGCAAAGGCCTTTCCGTGAGCAAGGCTTCCAGATTCAAGTCAGCTTTTCTCCCAAGGCCTGCGCCCGCTGCTCGCTTGCGCTACCCGTGCGAATGGCGAAGGAAAAGAAAAACTCAGCAAAATCTCTCACAAATGCCAGTGCTTTTAAACATTAAACGACTTTTTAAATTCTTTGGATGTGCGGGTCTCACCCACAAAGCAACCTTTCTAGAAAAAAGACAAATAAATTAAAGAAAAAACACACTAATAATGCCTTTCTGCTTTCTAAGTGACAAAAGTACTACCTTGAAACACTCATTTTGGCATGTACAAGTTGGGGGGGAAGGGAGGCCTGGGGGGGTAACCTGGCAGTGTTTGTAACACGGGTGGAAGTGCATGCCAAGACAAGGCTGAAGATACACCCTGCAGTCAAGAGAAGCACTCTCTTTCAGTTCATCTCAGCATCAAGAATGAAAAGATTGTAACATAAAGCTTTGGCCATTTTTGAATCTACTATATACAATTTTTTTTTAAAACTACATAGTCATAAATTAAAGCAGTGATTAAATAAGCGTATACAAAATGTAATTAAATTAAAAGTCACAGCACATTATAGAGAAAAAATAGGAACCATTTATCACAGCAGAGAATATTTTTTTTTACCCTGTGAAAAGAACAWCGACTAGCAAACACAAAGCATCCTAGCTGAAACAAAAGCAATTGAAGCCACGTTTCCCTTTCTTGCATTCATTGCAAACAGTGATCTTTACCCACTTCGAAACATTCCCAGGAATAAGATCTTCCTTGAGTATAACAGAGAAGTTCTGCCAAAAAAAAAGGAAAAAAGAAGAAACCCAAACCCAAACCAAACAATATAAAAGGAATATACAAACAAAACAACCCCTACAAAATAAATAAGAATTATAAAGCTTTTTTTAAGTAACCTTAACAATTATCAAACTAGTAAGTTCTGCCTTATCACATAGACTCTCTATACAACATAACCCTAAAGATTTATTACTATGAGGTATTTGGAGGAATTGGTAAAAGCGATGCACGGCCTGTCTGGGCTGAGGGACTCAAGCTGCTTTGGGGGAAAGAAGAGGGAACCTTTGGTTTGTCAGCAAGAAAGTGGAAAAAAACATTTTCCTTTGGTATCAAAGAAAGTTTCATTGCATGGTTGCACGGCAAAAAGCACCACGGTGAAGAATTATTCCTTTTTTTCATTAGTGGCCTTTCTAACAGGCTGAGGTATTCAAAGAGTATAAGGTGAGAGATAAAGAGGTCAACAGCGGTTTAACACTTTGGTTCAAGCAAGGCACTCGTCCTATGAGTTTAGAAAGTTTGCAACATGTTTGCCTAGAGCTTTATTATCATTATTATTWTCCTTATCATCATCAGTAGTAGCAGTTGTAGCAAGAGAAGTATTTGTAAGGTTATTAGCATTACCACTAAGAATGAAGACAAAGTTACACACTGAGTGAAGGTGAGGAAGGGGGTCGAGGGGCTGGGGGTAAGAAGGAGGATGAGTTCCCTTTCCAGACCAAGGCCGTGCATGAAAAATCTTTGGTATTCTTTGGTATCATCAATGTGATTAAAATCACCAATGGAAATCGAGTGAGGTAGCGTCTTTGGTTCACACTATAAATAGTAGATCTTTACACACTTTTTTTTTCTTTTTTTTTTTCTTTTTTTTTTTAACACGTGGAAGTAGCTATTCCTTACCTTTTGCTTCTTTGTCTTTAGCAAATAGTTACCAAATGTATTGTAAAGCTAACCACACCACAATAATAAACCAGGAGGCTAAGCAAAGTCTCAAAATTAGCCCCTGGGCCTTTGAATGCACCCAAACGCAGTGAGATAGAAAAGGGTAAGTGCTTTCTCTTTGTTTGCTAAATGCATAGTTTTCATCCCTATGTACAAAGGAGGAGGAAGAGGAGTAGGATAGGAGGAAGAGTAGTAGAAAGAAGGAACGTTTTTGGGGTAAAAATGTCTTGTTTACGACTCAGGTGAGGAGAGGTGTCCTAAGACTCTTTGGTATAAGCTCAGCAGTGTTTCCGAGCCCTCCGGGCAGCAGCAGCCCACCACCACCAGCGCAGCCTTGTCCTGCAATCCCAGGAGAGGAGCGGTGCCCACGGGCAGCCCTGGGGCTGCTTTCATGCCAGGCCACCCTGGGCTGCTTGGGAATTTGCCCCTGCCATGGGTGTGCAGGAGCACCTTCCCGAGCCAAAGCCCCGCTGCTGGCTGGCTCTGGGAGCGTTGGCTTTACCTGAGTAAGGAGAGGAGGCTGCGGCCCTGGAAAGCCATGCAGGGCT
>NW_026623395.1:223716-226041 GCF_030028575.1 Malurus melanocephalus
TTTTTTTCCTAGAAATCTAAGGATGCCATTTACAATGAGAATGGAAGCGGACAGTTCACCTCTTGGCCAGCCTCCCCCTGTGGGTCACTGTGGTCAGGTTTGGATGCAGCTTGTTAGCTGATTGCATGTTCCTAATGCCCTCTTGCCCATGGAGTCACCTTTGACTGAAGCCCCATCTCCTGATGCTCCCAAACTGTTTCAGGTTCTGCTCCCTCTCCTAACCCTTCCTGGCAGTTTTAGATCCTCTTGTCAAATTTGAAGCTAATTTCCATTTTGTCAGGAATGAAATGAATTGAAAGACTAACACTAACAGGACAGAGACAGGCTCCCGGGTAATGTCAAATGCAGCATTAGAGAAACTCCCCTCTGAGGATGCCCTGCTGAGCAAAGGCACCRGTCAGAGCAAGGGAGCACCAGGTAACCTGTCCATGCTTCAGTCCGTGTGGCTGGGCAGTCTGCTCAGAGGTAACACAGCTTTCCAGGTAGAACAAGCAGTTCCAGAGTTATTTGCTTCATGTTTTGAATGAAATTAAAGAAAAGTGTGTTCTTTGCCTATTCAGAGCATGAGGCGCATATTGCTTATGAGAAGAGTGGTTTGTTCCTAATGGCTTAGAGAGAACCAAAAGGTTTATATWTACTTAAACAGACATGTAAAAAACCCAAAAACACTTAAAATCTATAACTTGTGCATCAGTTTTAGCRTGTGTGGACGTGTGTGCGCACATGTACACATACATACACACACCCCACAAAAACGTGTGTGCATGTACATGTACATGGTCCTATTCAGGGGCTTGCATGTGTGTGTATCACAGATCCTGAAATTGCATATTGGGTGCAAATTTAATGCTGGTATGAAAGTTCTCTTTGGTTTCAGCAAGTAGTCTATAAAGACAATACAATGGAAATACTAAAAATGCGGCCATGTACTTTGAATTTCCCTGCATTTTTAAATTCTCAAGTTTTAAATAAATAAGGCTTTATTTTCTAAACTAAGCAGTTACAAAGCAGTGTTTTGCTGGAAAAAAACTAAACCGTTAGTTATCACTGTCCTTTATTAACCTTACACTAATGAGACTGCATTCATAGGGTACTTTATATGTGAGCTTATTAATGTTTCCATGTCAATTATGTCTCCGTGGGGATGGAACATTTCAAAAGAAAGCTGGCTAAAATTTAAGGTAAGCTAGAGACTCTAAAAACTTCCAGATCAGATTCCATTTTCATAGACAATTGCTTTGTCGGTCTTAAAGTGGGTTTAACATACTGAAATATTCACTGTCAAAAAAATTTGGTTTATTTCACTTTATTTTAATAAGGGGATATTTCATCTGTATTCTAAACACTGAGAGGAAATAAACTGTATACCCTGAACCTTGACTAGACCCTGTCCTCTTGGGAAATAACTGGTGCTACAAAGTTGCTCTACTTTGGTGTTACTGGTATTTTGAGTGGGCTTCATCCCCAGAACAGTATCTGCTACTCTTTATAGTCTTTGGATTCTAGTTTACCTTGAATTTTCCGTTTTCTTTTTTTTTTTTTTTTTTAAAAACAAAAAGATTGTAAGTAAGATTACCTGTTTCTAGATCTTGCATTGGGCCTGTATCTGCATATTTGGTTATTTTGGAATTTAATGTACCTAGCATAATCACTGAGGTAATTTGAAATACCAGTTAGAAATCTAACAGGCACATGTATGGTTTTTAAAGTCTATTTTCCCCTTACACTAAAAGTTAATATGCAGACGTTGCACGCTTTTCTCTTTATTTTTATCAGAGTAGGAACGGGATGATTTCTCTCCTATGGGTCTGTTAGCAACAGAGCATTTAAAGCTTTTCAGCTACAAACTTTAAACTATTTCATGCATTATCCTGACTAAGAGATGAGCAAGAAAGAATGCRTGGGACAAAAGCTCAGCCTGCTACACACAGATACAAAGCCACAAAACATCAGGCTGTATCTCRGTGTCATGGGAGTTTTGCTCTTGACTTGAGAGGGATCACAAGTCCTCCTTCCAAAAGCACTACTGGAGCTCTGAGAGGAGCACTATTGGAGCTCCCACCAACATTAACTGATGTTGTACCACTGTTTTCAACAGAAAAAGACCACGAGACTTCAAAGCTATTACTATTCCTTTGCCTGGTAAAGTCGATAGGTAAAAAAAAAAAGCTCACTAATGTCAATGAGTATTGATCAGACGCTGAGCCCTGTGGTTTTGCATCCCTCAATCCGTTTCATTTTTGCATYCCGAGTGCCTCAGGATCTCCTGTTCGCAGGCTAGATGGCAGAGCTGAGCCACAGCTCAGAGCTGAGCTCTGAAACACA
>NW_026623395.1:226449-235227 GCF_030028575.1 Malurus melanocephalus
GCTCTACCACGTGTCTCCTTCCTGTGCTCCGGTTGAAGTCAGTGAGGGAAGGGCTCACTGAGTTCAACACAGGCAGCCCCCTGTTCTCAGTTCCCGTGCTCTGCCAGGGGCTGTGATCTCCTCGGGTGACATTCTTTCTTGCCAATCAGGGAAAGAAACGATAATGTGGTTTTACTAATTGCAAATAACAGTCTTGAATACAAGATTTATGTGTTATACAGTTAGATTAGTTTATACCTATAACTCTACATAGTATTTGTGTAAAAATAGCTTTGGAATATTAAAATCATTGCAATAAAATACCTGCAATATAATTATTAAATGTGTTCTTTGGTAGCTAGTCGATTTTTTTTTTTATGGATGGAATAGTTTTCCTTTTTCAAATCTGAACATTCCTTAACAAACAAAGAGAATGCACTGGTTTAGGTACCATTCAAAATTTCTTTGCCTAGTTTGAACTTGTTCCCAGGCATTGCACCAGTTAAGTTCAAACTGTGAAACAGCAAAAATCACACTACCGTTGCAAGGAATTGAGACGACTCCACGCTGTGCGGGCCGTGCCGTGGCACAGCCCTCTGTGCAGACCAGCCCWGACCCAGTCCCTACCCACTGGCGTGTGTGCAGTACGGCACACCGAACACCTTCACGGCATTGCTGTGGACGTGAMGAGCGGTATCCAGAGATGTCTGCTCAATGACAGGAAATCACTATGCTCCAAACCACTAAACAGCCAAGTACGGTGAAGATGATGATGGGCAAAGGTGTGAGACCAGTGGTCTGTTCCTCTTCTCTTCGCTTTCCGTTTCGTTCCCTCCATTTCGCTTTCTTCTTCCTCTCTGTTTTTTGCAAGTCGTCATCCTACTAAAGTGTGTGTCTTAGAACAAAGTCATAATGCAGGTGAAATAAGTCTTTGGTTTCTTTGGACTTATAAATATTTTTTTTTTCAAATAGTTCTAAGTATAAACCTGCTATTTTGAGGTCCTGGTCTGTCTTTATTTATTTATTTATTTATTTTTAAAGCTTTTCCACCGAGGTTTTAGTTCGTGGTTATTCCTTCATGCTTTGGTACAAGTGCTTGATGAAGAAGATGAGTTGCCTGAATTGGAGCTGCCCTCGTCTTGCCACTTATCCAGACTCCTCCTCCGTGCATTCATGAAAAAGTTGCTGACGGTGCTCAGCTCCAACCCGAGCTGCTGGGAAATGGTGATTTGTAGTTCTTTGGACGGACGCTTATTTTCCTTGAATATTGCATGTAGAGTTCGACGCTGGACATCAGTGAAGACCAACCGAGGCTTTTTGGGTGTRTTCCCTCTATCCTTCCCGTGCTCTTGTTCTTTCCTCTTGCACGCTGCAAGAAAAGGGAGGACAGTTAGAGAGGGCTGGCAGAGGAGTATATGAGAACCCAGGACAGGGCAAACTAGGGGAAAAGGACTGTTTGTGTCAGCTTCCAAATTTGGAGAGGATGTGGGACATTTAATTTTCTAACTCATTCTAAAATATAACATATATGAGGAATAAAGTTAGAAGAGACCTTTGTTGTTGTCCATTAAAATTCAGAAAATGCTGTTACTGAGAACTTATGTTTTGATACCACCTATTAGTGCAGAGAATTTAACTATTTAATATCCCTAGCAAGTAGAGGGGAGATTCAGTGAACTCTGAAGTCAACCTTGACCACATTTTTTACCATTATTAGTTGCTTTCAATTAATTTCTGTGGCTTTTTGTTGACTGAGAAATAAGGAACTGTGAGAAACCAGTGTGCTACTACAGCCTTGCAGGCCATATGTATTCTGAACAAAACAAAACATGTTTTTGCATGAAACACAATGGCATAGTAAATCTTCTTTATAGAATTGCACCTTATTTCATCTATCAGCCCTTCTTTCCCTTTGAGAATGTAATTTTGCTCTATGTTATTAAAGGGTGTTTGCAATTTGAAATCTGTCAGGTGTGATCTGATGGGATGTGAGGGATACCCCCAGATCCCCTGTCAGCCTCTGACAGTCTGCAGGCTCATCTTGTTAGCATTTTGCTAGGATAAAAGCTTCCTTGTGACGACAGACTCCTCTGTCTCACTTTCAGAAGTGTCTGAAGTTGTCTGTTTCCCCTTTGTACTCTAACAATGTCCTTTAATTCTGATTGAGGGACGGATTTCTGAAGGTAATATGAATGTTCTTCCTGTGTCTGTCTAGTCTTGGCTTCTGGGAAGATCRGTACTGATTACATGAAGAATTTTGTGCAATATCTCTGCTTATGCCATGGTTATTGGAATGAAAACAGCAAATCAGTTTGCAAGGGTCCTTCCTAAACTTCTGTTACTACTGAGAGCCAGCCCTGGCATGGGGATTTCATYGCTTGAGGGAGGTACAAAAATAGTCATCCACTTATTGCACTTGAGAAATAGGAACTGCACAGGTTGGGATCCAGGGGCTGAGAAGGCTCCTTCAGGGGCTGGGAAGGCTCCTTCTGCTGGCCCAGGCAGGGACCAAGACACTGGTGGCTCAGTCCCCTCTGAGGAGAGCCTTTTGAAAAGCTCCCTAACTATRGATATTCCAGCCACATACTCTTTCATAAGAAATGACACCTCAATCAAATAGACTGGGATGCCAAACTCATATCTCCTACAGGTATTTTTATGTGAAAATCTTTGAAGAATGCTTTGAAATTACATCCTGACCTCTAAAACACTGTGGAGCTTCTGGACTGAAAACCAGGTTTCCTCATGCACACAAGCCCCTASTAAAGCCAAGCTGCTGAATTCATGRTGGGGATTGGTGCCTGCTGAAATAATCTGCATCCACACTGGAGGTGAATGAGTGGCAAGTAAATGGTTAAAAATTCTTTTACAAGACTAGTCTATTATTTACTGACAAATATTAGGAATGAGAAGTAAAGAAGGTACCAACAGCATCTCAATSTTTTATTATGTCTGATGATTTGATCAGAAATCAGAAATTCCTGGGAAAGAAGCTGCAGGGGCTCAGCTTTCCAACAGMCTCAGCCTCCAGCTCTGACTGCCCCAGCTAACAGGCTCAGGCAGAAGAGGACACAAACCAGGTGCAGACAACATTTGCTGTGCCTGGTGCTTCATTTCTGCTCGTGCTGCTTTACACCTTCCTTTTTCAAAGCTGACACAAACTCCCTCTTCTGCCTAGAGACTCTGTCCAGATCACAATTGGTCACAAAATCCGCACGGCACCGATAGCGTGATCCGAGTCAGCGCTGTGCAGTGCTGCAGGGGGAATCGCCACATCACAAATGACAGTCACAGCACTGGGTACAAAGCCAGCTCAATTAGCCATGGGAGCCTCTGGGGCTTTGATCACAAGCTACTACATGAATTCTCTGAAACAGTAGGGAATCACAAAAAAGCAACCAGCTATTGTGAAACTAGCTTGAAGAACACATTGTCTTCCCAAACTTGTGCTCGTTTCCTCAAATGTAATATTCCTGAACAATTATTTCCATASAAAATGTCCCAAGAGTTACAACATACCTTGTTCCTCAACTTCAGCTGTATCAAAGACCTCTTAATTAATGCTAGTGACACCACAGAGGTAAGAAAAAAGTGCTCRTTACTAGGGAGAAAAAAATAAAACCTATGCAGTCTATGATACAAATGAGCCTATTCTGGTATTTTGCAAATATTTTAAGCTCTACTTCTGTTAGCATTTGCCAGAGGCAGATTGAGGACAAAAACCTTCCAATGTGCTCAGTTGTTCCAWGAGCCCTTGTGCTGCCAGGCCTTCAGGTTGTGAGCAGCAGGGGTGGRTCCCACCTCTCATCTTCTGCCTTGTCCAGGCTCAGGAATATTAATAGCACTTAAAAATAAATAATGGTGATAATGAAAAACCGTAATAGGGTTTCCTTGCGATCGTTTTCCCTGCACTGGAGCCAATCAATTTTAATAATAAATTGTAGCTTCCAGCTTGCCAGAGAACAAATGTACACCACGGGATAAAATGTGCTCCAACATGAGAGTGGATCCAGAGCAGGCACGGAGATTGGCCAGCTCACACAGCGAGGGCTGGCAAACTGGGGCTGCAGGCTCTGTGACAGCAGCCTGAGCCTGTCACACCCAGGCAGAGAGGCTGTGCCTGCTCTGGCCAGCTCCTACCCTAATGTCCACTCAGGTCATGCCCCAGAGACATCAACTGAAATGCTTTYTGGAAAAACACCAGAGCCTGTCTTCACAACAGTTTATCACACGCTCCATCTCTGTTTTATCTCAGCAGAAGATAATAACAGCAATTTGCACTGATGTCCTTCTCRTGGCCCTGCCCTTGAACGGACCCTCTCCACAGTACACTGAATTTAGATGCTTTGCAGGGTGCTGTGCTCCCTAGAGATGTGCACCTCTCTCTCCCAGGACACACCTGCTCACACCCTGCCCTCACTCTCTGCTGCAGGCAGYCCTGCTCTTTGTCTCTGGGCTGCCCCGGCTGAGCAATGCTCCATGTGATGCCTTTTGAAAAAGCCTTAAAGAAAATCTCGTTAAGAAAAAAGGAAAGCAGAGGATAAAGGACGAGTCACCCTGATTCTGGCAACACACGTGCAGATAYGACAATGTAATATTATCAGTGCCAGAAGGAGCCTTATAAGTCCACTCCTGAACTCTGGCCTCTTCCAGTCGCTTCCATCTTCCTCTGCCCTGAGCAACAGATATTTTTGACACTTGCAATTCTCCTGACACAGCCCATCAATCTATTTTTGTCTCCCTTTGTTCCTCCTAAGTCGCCTAAGGGATTTGGCCACGTAAACTTGCCAAACCTTGTAAGGTCTGTCCATGCCACTGAGGCTCTGCCTGTGCATGGSACACAAGTGGGGTGTCACCTCTGCAGCTCTGCTGTCTGTTGATGCTGTCCTGTGGCCCCARCTGGTGCAGCACAGTGGGATTCGTTCTGCTCTGCCAAGGGCATGAACAGGATCGTGCCCCCCATGGAAATGCACTAATTGTGTCTTGAGGTCAAGACAGGGAAGAGGATATTTTGCCTATCTGTGATAAGAACTACACTATGCAGTCAGTCTAAAAAGCAAGATTACAATAAGCTCAGGTGTTAATCCTGAAGCTTGACCTAGTGTTTCATCCCTAGAGAGTGGATTTATTTTTAAAAATCTAAAGGAAAAACTCTGATTACCATTCATCAATCTTCAGGAGCATTTGGCATGTGTACATGGGCCTAACTGTTTCTTGCAAACTCAAGTTTTCCTTTCYGAAAAACAGAAGCAAAGAACGAAACTGGTAATGCTCTCAATAAAGCTGATTTCTGATGGTTTCTGGTTTGGTTTGTGTACACAATAAAATATCACCACAATTTATGCTGGCTGCTTTTCTGGAAAACTGTCACTGAAGCAGGGAGAATCACAATAGCAAACTCTGCCCCAAGCGCTGTTGCTACTTTTAATGGCAGAGGGCAACTGTCCCTGAGAGCCTGGGGTCCCACTGTGGTGCATCCCAGCTCTCTGACAGGGCATGGAGAAGTGCACACACCGAGGAAGGTGCATTTGGGGGGTCTAAGGTATAGCCCTGTGCCCCTACAAGCACAGACAGGCTGAGGCAGCACTCTGAGGGTCACAGCTCAGCAGCTGCCTGCAGCAGTGCCCACAGCGCCAGGACAGGCACACACAATGGCCACACAATGATTTTTGCCTTTCCTTTCATGTACCCTTTTATACTTTTATATCCTTTTATACATTTTCTGTACCTTTTATGTATCCCTTGTACCCCTTAGCCCACATGTTTGTAAATTCCTGTAGCCTGATATTCCAGCTTAGTTTAGGAGTTCTGCTGGGCAGAGAGACCAAATATCCTAGGAAGGGATCAGTGTGCCCTGTGCTATCTTAAACCTGAGCTCCAGCCTTGGGTGAAGCCTTCTGTCCAGAACATCTTGTGTAAACTGGGCTCTGGCCTCATCTGAGGGGGATTCATTAGAATAGGGGGACATTACTGCATTTGTTAAGTTTCTTATTAGGAAATCCTAGATAGATATGCTGATTCCTGAAACCGATATAACTTGTACCCGTGCTGTACACAGGTGTGCTTTCTGCCATCAAGTTGTGCACCTGGGATCCCAAATACTGAGGTAAAACAGTTTTTTATCCCCTTAACCGTGTCTGTGTCATTATTAAAAACTGGCCATTCAAGGCAGCGTTGGAAGGGAAGGGTACAGCCAACAGTGCCCAGGCATGAGTCTGCTCACCCTGGGGAGGAGAAAGCCAGTGCACACACTGCATCTCTGCTTACAGGGAGCCCTTTTTCCCCCTGTTGGCACCCAGGGTGGGTCCAGACCAGTAACAGACACACACACACACACACACACACACACACACACACAGTGTCTGTAGCCATGCTGAATTCACAGCCTGTGGACACGGAGAGGAGACTGTGCGCTGGTCACCAGTGACAGGACAGGAGACCTTTCACCCTGAGGTGATGGGTCACATTTCCAGCTCTGGCCTGGGTCACTGCTGACCACAAGCCAKCATTACTTGATGGCCACCAAGTGCCTTGTATGAGATGATGTGGTGGTCTTTTACCCCTTCTCCTGCAAAAGCTAAGTCTTTCAGTTACCCCAACTTCACATGTACAGGACTGTCTTAAAGACATAAAAAGCCATTTTAGAAATCTCTCTTTACACACATTTTCTAATCTCTGTTGTGCCAAGTCTATAAAGCCTGGGACCTGCCTCAGCTACAGTCTGAACTGTGTCCACCTAGAAACCCCTTTCCAAATCTGCTTCTAGTTTTGAAACACCACACGATATCCAATAATGTGTTTAGAGAGTGAAAATTCTTCACTAGTATAAACTAGAGAATGTCCTGGAGGATATCTTTCTGGTGGAGAAAGCAGCAGTGTTTCTGTAAGAGGCTGAAACTGTTTAAGGACTTTGGCCATCACGGACAGTCCTAATCACACTGCCCACAACAGCTCAGTGCAAACAGGCAGCCAAAAGCTTATGGTGAATTCATGGTGGCAATAATATGCAATAAAGTGTGATAAGTTACATCCTTATCATGTGARTAACACCTCTGGGGCAGGCAGAGAGACACACGAATGACAGATCATTCCCAATCATCAAAAACTTCGTATTTGGGGGAATATGAAAACAAAATAAAAGGGCATATACGACACAGACTACCTGAGGGTAGATGTCACCACATGAACTAAACCCAAGCAAATCTATTTGACTTGAATAATAACCACAACTGCTGGGTGACATTCACTCTGRCACATCACCATTTAGTGGTCCTCTGCACTGCCCCTTTCTTCTTGTCACTGCCCCAAGGGCTTCAAAGGTGCTTGGGAAATGGGATCCCTCTGAAAAGGTGCTGTGGGAGACAGCCTGCACACATCGAGGCAGCTCGTGGCCATGAGCTCCTGCTGCTACACCACTGATGCTTGAAAGAACATTCCCTAACGCTTCAGCCCACTGGGGGATAAGGTTCTTCATAGCTTTTTAGTGATGAAAGCCTACATAGGTGACACAGGTAGTTGGTTGTCCCCCAAAGCTTTCTCCTTTCAAAGAGTATTGCCTGCTCTGAGATGTCTGAGCCCGTACTAAATTATTTCTTTTTAATCYTGGCATTATTCAGTATTTGGCACTTTTTTCTCCTAGTAATTTCTATTTACGCTTATTCAGAGCATAGATGTTTCCATATACCCAGAGATCTTTTAATCTGTGTCTCATTTTTTTGCCATCAAATCCTGGGAGTACTCTTTTGCAGCTTCATAACATGAAAARAGATGAGAACATGTTCCTACATGAGAAGCCAAGATGACATCAGCCTGCCARCATACAGATCCCAGCTGAGCCAGAACGGTAAACATCTCACTCTTGTGCTCTGTATTGAAATGAGCGACCTTAATTTGCTGCCCCTGGAATAATGAAGTGAATCTGACTGAGGAGAGCTGACTCAGCGGGATTCAGGGGTTTACACAAACTCGAGTGTTGATGGATCCGTAACCACTTCAGCGAACTGACATCACCGTTACAGAGYATGTTGCTAAGTGGATCAATCAGGGGAAAGCACCTGATTTCCCTGCGATATCATTTAAAGTAGATGTTAAAATTCTTTAGCTAGGTCTTTAGTTAACCATATTACTGTGACAAATATTTCTTTGCCTGGCATAAGTAATTAGAATTTAATCACTTAAACTGCATCTTAATTACCCCAAATGAATTGAAAGGACATTTAATAGCAAAGATTAAATTGCCTTAATGAACGATTTTTGCGACTACATCAATATTTTAATCGCGTCAGCCGGGTCCGCCCCCCAACCCCSCGCCCCACGCCGCAGCAGCACAGGCGGACCATGGCCGCTGGGTGGCGCCCGATCCCCGCCGCTGCCCGCGGGAGGGGGAGCGCAGCGCGCCCGGGGCTCCGCACCGCGTAACAGCGCACCGAGGGGTCCACATCCAGGGCTCCGCACCGAGTAACACCGCACCGCGTAAAACACCGCACCGCGTAAAACACCGCACCGCGTAAAACACCGCACCGCGTAAAACACCGCACCGCGTAACACACCGCACCGCGTAACACACCGCACCGCCTAACACCGCACCGCCTAACACCGCACCGCGTAAAACACCGCACCGCGTAACACCGCACCGAGGGGTCCACACCGCACCGTGTAACACCGCACCGAGAGCTCCGCACCGCGTAACACCGCACCGAGGGGTCCGCACCGCGTAACACCGCACCGAGGGGTCCGCACCCAGGGCTCTGCACCGCATCACACCGCGCCGAGGCTCCGCACCGCGCCGAGGGCTCTGCA
>NW_026623395.1:235657-244029 GCF_030028575.1 Malurus melanocephalus
GCTCCCCAAGACATCACACCACGCCATGCGCTCCGCACCCGCGCTGCCGCTTCACACCGCATCAAGCCGCTGCAGACCGTTGGGGAGTGCCGGCCGCTCCGTACCGCAACACCCCGCATACCGCAAGCTGGGAAACGCCACCCGCTCTTCGTGCGCTCTGCTGTGCTGTGCCCTGCTCCGCTTCTGTGCCGCGCCCCGCCTCCGCGGCCCGGCCCCCGCAGCACCACCCGCCCCGCACCTGGCCGCGCCGCGCTCAGCCCGCTCCGTGCTGCTCCACGCTGCTCCGCGCCTCCCGCCCCGCAGCCCCGCCCCACCCGCGCTGGTTCGCGGGACAAACCCCAGTGCGGGGGCCCACCGGGCCCGCTGACCCGGCTCCGAGCCGTGGGAGCGAATCCGCCCGCGGACCTCCGAGGCGTTCGGATGCGGACTCGGCGTCAGGTTGRGTCATTCCGCCCCCTCCCGCAGCCCCAGTCCGGGACGCTGCTACAGCAGCGGAAAACTGAGCTCCTGAGCGGTGCAAGTGACACTATCCGTTGCAAAACCTTCACTGAAACATTGARAGTAGCCAGATTCATTGAAAAACCCGGAGGCTTCTCTGGTTCTGCCCCTAAAGACCTGCCTGCCGGCTTCCGCTTCCCCGGCTCCAATTTTTAAGTCCTCCGTCAATTCCAATATATTCAAAATAACGAGATAAGTTTCAAATAGAGGAGAAATGGGTCAGTGATGACATAAAGAAGTTTCTCCGGTTGAGGGGACGTTAGGGAAGCCATATGACAACATTCCTGTGCCGGGGCAAATGGAGAATAGGGACTGTGKGAAACTCTCCCGCCTGTGGCTCACTTCTTAACGGCGGGTTTGTAATGCATGTGACAACGAGCGCAGACTCCTGTACCCTAAAAATACCGGAAACTTGATCCCAAGCTCACTTCAGTGGCTTCTGCACCCAAGCGTTAAGGCAGAGCCCCCTGATGCCTTCCGATTCAATACTTTCCTCTATCTGAAGCAGCAGCATTTCTAGCCAGATCCCGCACGCACCGGCGCCAAGCTCCGCACCCCGCAGCAGCCCGCGGTGCTGCCCGCACACCTGCASAACAGCAGCCATCCATCGCGATTTAATTGGCGTTTGAGCCGCATGGAAAATGTCACCACTGAGGCTTCCTATCGCCCTAAAACGGGAAAAAAAGTGAAAACTACTGTTGAGCGTATAAATTGTTCCTATAAATTAATCTTTCGGCATCGTAAATCTGACTTCTTAAGCAAAACGGCTCAATTCAGCTACGTTTCCAAAGACAGTCTGTCAGCATCGGTCACTTCTCTGCCCGTGCATGATTAATCCAGGTAGATTTATGTCTGAAATTCGAATCGACATTTATCGATTTGATTATGGGAGCACCCGACACGCTGCCATGCTGGGTCCCGTTGGTCCTCAGAAAGAACACCCCTCGGTGCCCGTAGTCTTCAGGTGGAATTCACCAGCACTTCAGCAACAGCTGCTGCGCTTCAGCCACCTTAGAACTCCCTGGAAACTAACTTGTCCTTTGTGTGGAGCTTATGCGGACCCTTCGGCTACACAGASAGGTGAAGGCTGCCTGAGGCAAAGCAGGAGCTGTGGTTTAATGCCGGTACAGGCCAAGTCAGACACCGAAGCACATCTGGCCTGTGGATATCCAGATTAATTTGTCCCAAACTGGCCATCACGTTCCTTTCCGACTGTCTAAAAGGAGATCGCACACGACAGTATCCAGCTGTAGAATCAGCATGCGCCCGGGCTCCCTACCGGTGGCCCCTGCGGCGGGCACGATTCTGGCGACAGGCACCTCTCCTCTCTCTCCTCCCGGGGTGTCCCGACCCCTCTGTCTGGCTGAGTTACCGTGCTAGGGGGAGCTCGTTTCCCCTCTGGCTACGCACTCGTTCGAAGGCACTCACCCCCAACACAGGTGCCCTGAGGGCTCTGCCCTGCCAGGAGCCGAGCYGCTCCCGTCGCGGACAGCCCGTCCGCTCAGCCCGGCGCTCGCCGCAGCACCGAGGCACTAATTGCCGGCTGCCTTTACATATAATCGATGCGATGCTGCTTCATATCGGGGCCGGCAGCCGTGGGGCGACTCAAAAAGCACCTGCGCCCGTGCCACGGGCGGCCTGTTCCATCAACTGGGAGCGGGGCTGGCGTGTCCCCGGCCCGCCGGAGGGCTGGCTCCGGGAGCGGGTCCGCCGGGGCGGAGGCAGAGGCGGAGGCGGGCCGGGAGCGGGGTCGGGCCGTGCCGGCGGTCGCTGTCCGCGGTGCTGAAGGCGGGCGGTGCCGCTCTCCGTCTGCGCTCGCAGGGAACGGCAGGATGGAGCCAGGTCGGGCGGCGGCGCGGGGCTCTCCGCTCGCAGCGCTCCCGACTCGGGGAGCTGCCGCCTGTGCCCGGTGCGGGCGGGGTGCCCGGGCCGCGGGGCCGTTCCCGCCCGCYGGCGGTCAGTAGATGGCGCAGAGCCCCCGGGAACCGAGGGGCGACGAGCGAGGGCTGCGGGCGGCGCGATGGCCCCGGCCGGTTGGGGAGGGCATCGCGCACACAGCCCTGCTGTGTGATCCCCCAGGGCCCCGCGGCACCCACGGGAGGGAGCGGCCCTGTTTTGAGGCTGTCTGATTCAAACGAARGCGAGGGTGGGACCGGGCACGGCCCCCGGTGCCGCCCCGCCACASGGCGGGTAATTAAAACAAACAAACAACCGAGAGAACGCACGCACGAACAAAAAAACAGGGGCCGAGCCTGGGAGGGCTCTGGCAGGACGGGCGCGGGGCGGGCCAGGCCCAGTGCAGAGGAACGTGGCTCACCCAGGCCCCGCTCCTCCTCCTCCCGCTGGGCAAACATTAACGAAGGGCAAACGCAGCTGTAAATCAATCCCGCCGAAGGACACGGCCGGCAAACAAGCGCGTCCCAGCGCTGCCCCGGCTGCGCACCGGGCGCTGCGGTGGCGGGCACGACTGCTTCGGGGGCGGCACGGGTGCTGCCCTCCCGCCTTCCGATCACASCGGGACGGGGCCCCTTGCCTCCGCCCGGGCACCGCACCGGCAGTGCTGGAGGGGCCGCTGTCACGGCCCAAGCTGCAGTGACCCAGGTCGGGGCCCTCCCCGTCCAGGCGGCCAGCAGGGCCCGGAGGGACAAGGCCTCTCCGCCGGGCCCGGTCCGCGCTCGGGGTGTCGCCGGTGAARGCCGCGGTCGATGTCCCCCGCCTCCCTGATGCAAATGTCTTTATGCAAAGTKCCCGCAGGGTAAATAATAAACAGCCCCTAATGAGGCCACCGGGGCCGGGGCGGTCCCGACCTTCCCGGCGCGCTCGGGGGCAGCGGCGGGCGAGAGGTGCAAACGGCGTCATTAGATTTCATATTTAATGTGGAAAACGGTCTGATTACTYCATCGATTTCTTTACAGTTAATTTGGCGAGAATTTCTCGCCGGTTCCCAAGGCTTCACCTTAGCCGAGATTCACATTAGGAGGGAGAAAGGATAAGAGAAGAGGAGGAAAAGAGGTGCAGCTCTGAAAAATACCAGTCAGGTCGCAGGCAAACATCAAGCAGCTTTGGAGGGATGGGTCTGGCCCCTCCTGAAAGCCGCGGGTGAGTGCGGGTTCCCCACGGCGCCTTTCCCTGCTGACACCCACTCGGGGAACCGCCACGGAGGGGCCCTTCGGGACGAGTAGCTCAGAAGGCACACCTCGGCAAAGGATCCCCCGCCGGCAGTAGATCCTAAGGAGCCCTGGGTTGCTTTACACTCCTCTGGTCCGTTCGCAAAATGTATCTTTGCCGCGTTTCCCCTGGCCCCGACCCTTCCTCCCGACCGGCGAGCAGCCCGTGCGAGGCCGGCGGGCAGTCGCTGTTCCAACAACGAATGACTCGAAGCAGATTTTTGTTCCTGAACGAGACCAAGTCGGGTTTTTTTTCCCTTCTTTATGCCCTCCTGTTTCCTCTCATACACASGGAAGAAACCTGAAATAAATTCAGCTTTAAATCCCAGCAGGCTGCAGAAGGGATGGACTTTTAATTGTATTTCTTTTTTCGGTGTCCCTTCACAGCTTGTCCAAATGTCAGTGAAGGCAGGGGGAAGGAGGGAAGACTAACAGAGAGACAGTCAAATAGATAAATATTCAGTGATAGAGAGGAGAGAGAGAGTGGGACAGACAAAGGAAAAGAGAAGAGAGAAGAGAAGGGAGATGGGATGAATAAGATGGAGGCTGGAAGAGGTCAGCTTTGCAATTAGCAGTTCTGCTTACATTTCAAGAGACAGCCCAGGAAGTGTCAAGACCTCAATCCTGCTTCCATGTAACTACCAATTTTTCCTCTATTTGTAGGAGCTTCTGTAATCTGGGAGGTAGGAATCCCCCAGGGATGGCTGGAAGGGGCAAATACTCAAGATAAAGTGTAAGGCGAGACCGCAAGGCCTAAAATAAGCAGGCTCCATCCCCCTCACTACCTCCCGGTTGTTGTCTGCAGGAAATCAGAAAGGGAAGAAATGAAGGCAGCTCTGGGTATTTATCTACCTGATAATTCTCTAAACGCCCGGGAGTGAGTTATAATTTGGACGTGAAATTTAATCTGCGTCGGCTGCAGTAATTTATGTTATTTTGAATTGATGTTCATACATCAATATCAATCGGGGCAGATTTTTACCACTTAGTAAGATCATCACACGTTTAAAACCTGCACAAAATAAAATCGATACTTTATGCATTTACAGCCGGTCGCCGGCAGCACGGCGCGGAGGGGCGCAGAAGGGCGCGCAGRCTGCGCGGGGCGGGGCGGGGGTCTCGGGACCGCCCCCATTGACCGGGACGCGGCGCTATGCAAATACCCACGTGCTGCCGGCGCCCAGGTGGGGAGCGCCCGAAGGGGCCCGGAGCCCCCGGTACGCGGGGAGATCCCTGCGGGGCCCGGCCCGACCCGGCTGCGAGGGAAGCGGGGACCCCCGGGTGCGGGCGGCTCATCCCGACTCCCCCGGGCTGCGAGCCCTCTTCGCCCCGGGGAAGCTGTTTCTCTAAGGTGCCAGTTTTGGGGTTTCATCGGAAAGGGAAGGCGGAATAATGAGGCTTTGTCTCTCTAACGGGATTACCGGGATCCGTTTATGAGAGGGCAGCGCTGAGGTGGCTGGAAGAAGGGGCGGTTCGGGGGCAGAAGCGAACAATGGGACCCTCCGGAGCCGGCAGCTGGGCAGAGCACGGCCGCCTCCCTCCCTCCCGGCCCTGCAGCAGCCTGGGCTGGCAGAGCTTCCGGGCCGGCAGCGCCAGGGGAGGGATGCCAGCAGGCTCCGAATCGAGGGGTTGTTTCCAGTATCGATCTATGCAAATGAGCGGAGATTCAGGTCGACCAAATTGTCGTAAAACACGCTCCGAATCGAAGAAAGTTCGTCTCAGTAATCGTTACGGGGATATTGGAAACACGAACTCCATCCTCCTCTCCMGGATAGCACCAGCAAGACGAGGGTTTTTCCCAGGTGGGGTGGCTGCTAAGGAAGGGAAGGCGGAAAGGGCATTTTCTGAGAGATCAGACCTTTGAAACTGCCTCCGCAGGAGTAGAAGCCAAAGAGAGCAATGTCCTCCCACCGGCGGGTACCTAAGGGCCAGCTACAGCGGGGAGGGAGGCCCTGCCCCGGAACCTTCCTAGCTCTGCTTTAGGTTTCTGGATCGAAGARGTTGACTGAAAATAAGCACGAAGCACGGTGGTGGCCGAGCTGCGTCCCCGCAAACTCGGGAAACGGTCGCAAGTTCCCACCGTCGCGGTAGTCAAAAGCACAGGTGCAGTTGTGGTTTTGAGAGGAGAGAGATTTGGCCCTTCCCTTATTTTTGTCCGTGAAACGGATCAGTGACCCCGGCTCCAACTCGGATTGACTGTCTTGCGTTCTCCAGGGACAAATTAATGGAGACCTATCACTTAATTAACAAACCCTCACTCACGGTATATTAAACCCAGGCTCTGCAGCAGGAGCGCGGACGGGAGGGTTTGGGGAGGCGGCGGTGGAGAGCAGGTACGGAGCGGGACGGCCATCTCTGAGCAGACAATATGGGACCCGCTGTGCTCGGGGGCACAGCGGGCAGCAAGCGCCGAGAGCGGGGTGAGGCTCTGGAGCAGCGAAGCCGCGACACGGATGGCTTGTCTCACGCAGAGACATCCACGCGAAACTCAAACTCTGCGGCCTAATGATAATTACAACCAGTTAAAAAAAAAAAAAAAATCCAACGATTTTAGCCAACAGCATTGCTCAGCCACCGCTCACCCGCCGGGCTCGACTCATTCGCGCCAAACTCCTGTCCCAGCTCACCCAACGCGAGCGGGACACTGGCCCCCGAGCCCCGCCAGCCGCTGCGACCTGAGCCCACCGTCCCCGAGAGCGGGGTGAGGCTCTGGAGCAGCGAAGCCGCGACACGGATGGCTTGTCTCACGCAGAAGAATCCAAGCGAAACTCAAACTCCGCGGGCCAAAGATAATTACAACCAGTTAAAAAAAAAAAAAAAAATCCAACGATTTTAGCCAACAGCATTGCTCAGCCACCGCTCACCCGCCGGGCTCGACTCATTCGCGCCAAACTCCTGTCCCAGCTCACCCAACGCGAGCGGGACACTGGCCCCCGAGCCCCGCCAGCCGCTGCGACCTGAGCCCACCGTCCCCGACACGAAGCAGATGCACCGACCCCTCTCGGCGGCGCATTACCGGGGCTCCCCCGCACCCCGTCCGTGGGCCCGCTCGGGCCCGGTTCAGCCTCCAATTTAAGCATTTCCGCCTCGCCCTCCGCGCTCAGGGCAGCGTTGCCGCCGGCCGGTGCGGCTTTCGGCGGCGTCCAGTTACCGGGCGCGCTGGGCATCGCTTTGCCGGCGGCAGGCGAACCGGGCGGGTGGAACGGGGAGAGCCGGGGCGCCGCACTGCGCAGCCCGAGCCCGGCTCGGCTTTGTCTGAGCGCGGCGCAGAGGAACCGAGCGGTGCCGGTGCGCCGAGCCGGGATAGGGAGAGGGGAAGGGAGAGAAATGGAGTGGCGGAGCGGGGGATCAGTGCTGCTCTTCAGGGACGGGCAGGGACTGGGACGGCCTGCCCAGGCCCGAGGCCCCGCTCCGCCGCTGCTGTGCCCCGACCACCCCGCAGCGGGCTCACCTGCAAGCCGCAGAGCAGACATCCGCTGAAACTCCGGCTCTTGGAGCCACTTCCACATTCTGCGGAAGGTTTCCCGGCCGGATTTGAGCTTGCTCCAGGGCTTGGGGTTCCTCAGCAGGTCTGAGAGCGTCCCTTGAGAGCGGCACAGCACCCTCTGGGCGAAGATAGCCTGGGGGATGCTGTACCGYTTGAGCTCGGTGGTGATCCTCTGAGCTACTTCTTTGGTATTGATTTCTTCCATTTGCCCTGAATTACTTCCACTGTTGACCTGCGAACCAGTTACAGAAGGGTTTTGCTCCCTGGCAGAGCCCAGGATCTGCCCGTGGCTCTGGGCATTCAAGTGGGCATGGGGGTGGTGTGGGATCCCGTTGAGAGGCACCATGCCAGCGGAGGTGGGGGTGAGATGTTGGTCGCCATGCCTGGCTAACATGGCAGGGTGGTGGGCTTCAAATCCGTTTGGGGTGAGCATTTTTTCGGCGGGCATGGTGGCACTGGGGTGAGCGTAGTGGGGCAGCCCTTGCTGGGAGTTGTGGATGCTCCCCAAGCCCGATCCAGACAACGGAGAGAGGCTCTGCCCCATGCCGGTAACATCCTTGTGGTAGGGGGTGTAGAGATTGTTCATAGACGCCAGACCCCTCTCGTCCCGCATGAGCGTGAAGCTGCCGCTCACGTTGCCCGGTATCCGCTGGTGGGGATGGTGGTGGTGGTGGTGATGGTGGTGGTGGTGAGGGAACTTGTCCGAGACCGTCGAGATGGGAGGTAGAGGCTGCAGAGGGGTTAACGTGGTGTAGGTGCTGCTCATGCTCATGCCGGGGGATGTCTCGCAGGCCATGGTCATGGTGGGGTGCAGGGGGCCCGTCAGCGCGTGCTCGGGCGGCCGGTGGTGGTGGTGGTAGTCGCCGCCGTCGAGGATGGACGCCATGCCCATGGAGCGCGGGTGGGCCGGCAGGTGGCTGCCGCGGTGGGCCACCGCGCTCCGGTGGTGGGGGCTGCCGCTCATCAGGTCGGCGGCGGCGGGCACCGGCTCATGGCTCACCCCGTGCAGATCGCCGATGTTCTCCATCGCCAGCTGCGCGTTCATCGTCGGCCGTGCGGGCGGTGGGACCGCACATCTATCTGGTGGGCGGCGGGGCGTCCCGGAGCTCTTGGCGGCGGCCGGTTGCTCTCCCGCGGCGGCGGGCGGGCGCTGCGGGCTGGTGGTGGCGGTGCTGCTGCTGCTGTTGCCGGGCTGCTGGCTTTCCCGGTTTTGGTCTTTT
>NW_026623395.1:244225-259356 GCF_030028575.1 Malurus melanocephalus
GGCTGTCGCCGCCGGGCCGGTCCTAGGGCCGCCGCTCCCTCAGGCCGGGCCCCGGTTGTGCGGCCGCGGCGGGTGTGTGGCCGCGTCCCTCGCCATCCCCAGCCATGGCTCTCTCTGCGCCCCGCGCTCCGGCACCGCTCCGTGCTGCAGCGCCGCCGCCGCCCGCACCGCGCATGCGCGCGGGCCCGTGCCCGCCCCGCCCCGCCCCGTGACGTCACCGCCCTTATTAAGGGGGCGAGCCCCGGGAGGCGGCGGTTAGACAGAGTTGGTGCTGTCGGTGTTGGGGWTCCGCGCCCCCGGCTCCGCGCCCCCGGCTCCGGGCACAAAGGGCCGCCCCGCCGCGGAGCACGGCCGCTTGCCCCGCCCCTTCGGTGACTCCGCGTTTTCCGTGAGCGCGGAGCCTCCTCACCTCACCGGGAGCTTCCGGGGGGTGACACCGGAGCGCCCTACCCTCGGGCCGTGCCCGCCGTGTCCCCCGCATTACCCGCCGTGCCCACCCACGCTGTCCCGCAGCCGCCTGCCCGGGTATCGCTTCTCTCAGGTGCCCTACCGGGAAACTTGYGTTGCCCGGCCAGGGGATGGGCGGTGGGAGCCCCATGGCGTTGCRTCCCGGGGTCAGCCCGCCCCCCCAACTCGCCGAGGTCCTGCGGGGTTCGGGCCGGCAGTGCGAYGGGGAGGGACGCCTCCCTGCAGCCCCCGCAGGGGACCCCGGGCGTGCCCGGCAGTGCAAGGCGAGCATATGTCCCGAGGCGCCCAGCAGCCGGACATGCCGCTGGCTTTCTTTTATTTTTTCTTCAAAAAGAAAGAAAAGGAGGCGGAGGAGAAAGAGCAAGCGAGCTCACCCGCCGGCCCCCCTCGTTAGCTAAGGTGCCTTTATGCTGGAAGAAAGGGCAGATGTGCCTATTGTTCGCCCATTAACAATAACGAACCACGCCGGGCAGAGTGCAGCGTGTGCGCAGCGCCGAGCGGCGGGAGGGACGGGCCGAGCCGAGCCGAGCCGCGGGAGAGCCGCGGGGCCGCAGCCGGGCGGCACCGGGCCGGCGGCGCACAAAGGCTGCCGCCGCTTCCCCCCGCTCCGCCGTCGGGGACCGCGGTTGTTCTCGGCACCCCGCAGAGCCGCCTGTCCCCATCGCCCCGGCCMGGCCCGGGAACAGCGAGCGCATCTCCGCCGCGTTGGGGCTCAGGTCGGGACCCCGGTGTTTTCCAAGGAGGGGGCATTGGGCTTGAGTACCTGTTCTGGCAAAACCCCCACCGGCGGCACGCAGAGCGAGRACAAACCGCTTCATCCCGCGGGATCCGTGCAGAGCTCTGTGACAGGGGAGCTGTCACCCTCCCTGCTTTCCTCTGAAAGCTCCAAGGCCCCCTCCCTGGTTAAGAGGCAGGAGTCACTGCCAGCGACCCAGAGGCCCCGCGGGGAATGCAGGTTGCACGTACGGAGACAGCAGTGGGTCCTGGGGCAGAGTCCCGCTGGGAGCGAGTTGAAATCAACCCCCGGGGTTACTTTTCTCGGAGCTGTTGCCCTAACTTTAGGGACAAGGCCTGCGGAGATTCCCCTCGGTGCGAGGAGAAGGGCACGGCTCGGGAGTCTCTGGGATCTCGCTGTTCACCGAGGCAGCAAGACCCCCGCTCCGCGCTTTGAGCCCAAAATACCGGRGCAGCGGCCGAACCCAGAGCAGCGAAGGGGCCTCGGCGAGGAGCCCCATCGCCGGAGCCAGGCCTGACCCCGCTCCAGCCCTGCTGTCAGTCCACAASGCCCGCGGGACGAGGTGTGGCCCCGCCGCGGGGTGCGGGCGTGGRGCCCGAGCCTCACCCAGAAAGGTCTGGCCCGTCCGCAGCGAGACTCAGAGCTGAGCGGGAGCACCCCTGCCTCTCTCCCAGGCACCGCCGTACTCMTGGAGTGCTCATGCCCTGGGACCCCGGCGTAGGCTCTGCTATCCAGGACCGGGCACGTGCGTGACTGCGTGTGCACAATCTGCGTGTGCCTGCGGTAGAGGAGCTAACAAAAATCACCAAGCGCCGGGAGGCTCGCAGGAAACTTTTAGAATCACAACTATCGTGTGTGTGTGTGTGTGTGTGTGTGTGTGTGTGTGTTGTGTGTACGGCCCTGGAGGCGACTATACTTTTCCCCCTCTATAAATTCAGAATTTCCACAGCGGCTTTACGTATTTCCTGCAATAAAAACACACACACACGCATACACTTTTAAAAATTCAGAGCTACTGAACCCCGTCTCCGAAAGAAATCAATTGCTCACTGCMGTTCATTTTCCCTGAGCGCAAAGAGCTCCCCTGTATTTTATTTTGTGCTAAAAAAAATCCCACATACAGATCCCGCACTGTTCCTACCACCTAGCCACCCCCAATCCTAAACGTTTCCACAGCACTCTAAATTTTTGTAATGTTAACGCTAACAGTGTCTCCATTTCTGATAGCGAGGAATAGATAAGGAAAAGTGTATCTGCGAAAGAAGAAAAAATAAACTTGAAACCTAATCAGTTACCTCAGAAAATGTTTAGGATAAAATAAAATAAAATACAATAATAAAATGCAATAAAATACAATAAAATACAACAATAAAATAATCGAGAACCTTTCGAGACTGAAATGAACAGCTGTGATTGTATCCCAAGCCAACGCAAGGTGATGTCACAGATCTAATCGAAACGTTGTCAGCTTCCTCATTATCAATATCTGTATACAATTTACAGTTTAATTAAAAAAATTTMATCTCCGCACATTGAGTGATTAGTTATCAAAGCAAACGTCACAGCGAATATGTTACTCCCTCGAGTTTGTAGGAAATTGCAACATCAAATTTTTCCTCAAGAAACGAGTATAAACCCGACCCTCTCCAAACAATTTGGAGAGTCCGTGACACGCTGGCCTCCGTCGAGCTTCGATCTCTAACCTTAGAAAAGAATAGCCGTACAAAAGCACCCAGCTTCCCCCAGCCCTACATACATCTTTTATTTTTAAAGTATTTTTTTCCGTTATTCTGGGGGTGACCCAACGAACCGGCTCTGGTGCGCAAAAGCTGTCGGCGCGGAGCACAGTCCCGGTCCCGTCTCAGCTGCAGGGTGCCCCGRGACCCCGGGATGGGCTCGCAGGAGCCCGGGACAGGGAAGGCGAGGCTGGCACACCTTCCCGCAGCCTCGGTTCTCCGCCGTCGGGGGTGCCCGTCCGTGGGCTCCCCTCGTCGCGGATCCCGGCACGGTGCCCCCGCGGAGCCTCCCGCCCCACTGGCGAAGGGCGAGCGCCGGAGAGAGCTCATTTCGGTGCGCTAATCAATTACTGCTTGTGCAGTCAAGTACCATATATTTAACAGAATAATCGTTACCGCCCTTAAGTCTTTATTTGATCAGCAGATACTCGGAGCGGACTTAAAACGCAACTTTGCTTGTTTGAATTGCATGGCGTGTGTGTGCTTTTTAAATCCGAGCTAATGACACCATGAAACGGCCGTAATCTCCCGCCTGACGCCAGCAAACACCGCGCGGGCACCGGGGCCCGCCCGACGGGGCGGCCCGGCCCGGGGCAGCGATCACAGTGCGCCGCAACCGACCGGACCGAGTTGGTTTTCTTTCCTTGTTTTCCCTTTTCTTTTTCTTTTCTTTTCTTTTCTTTCCTTTCTTTCTTTTAAAAATAAAAATTATTGTTATATTTTTCCATTTTTTTAATGGCGTGTGAGGGGGCTGCCGCCGCCCGCGCCCTCCCGCGCCTCCTGTGCAGTGACAGCTTGCGGCACCGGGTCCCCTCGCACGGGGAGCGTGTCAAAGGTGACGCTCGAAGGCTCCCAAAGCCAACAGCTGCCGAGGGGGATTAACTTTTCCAGACTTTCCCCTGTCGAGCTTCTTGGAAACTTGCTTGGCGACAAAAACATATACATCTGTCGGGGGCAGACAGAGAACAGAGGGCTGCGCCGGCCGGGGCAGGTGGGGGAGGGCCTGGCTTTCAGGGGAAGCTGCGGCGCGGCGGGGGCTCGCTGCGGGTGCCCGCCCGGGGGGGGTCCTGCATTCCCCCTTCCGCAGCCCTCAGCCCCGGACCGGCACTTCTGGGGAGCCTTGTGGAACTCAGGGTCGGCAGCGCGGTGACTGAACTTGCTCCAAACCGGTCCTTGCCACCAGCCTAAGGGCTCTGAGCTCTTYCCTTTTCCCCTCTGGAGCCTCCAAGGTGGGGTTCTGGCCGCCTGAAGGACGCGGAGCTCGGAGAGGGTACCGCGAGAGCCCCGAGGGCTGCAGGGCGCTGCCCGGCCGAGCCGCCGCGGTCCCTCTGCAGCCGCGCTCTCCCGCACCCCCCGGAGCAAACCGCAGCGTTTGTTAATGAAGGAACTTATGGAAGATTGCAAAACACCGTAAATAATTTAGCATTGTATTTCAGGAAAAAAATAGCTTTCTTAAATCATCTCCTCAATATAACTTGCAGACTTACAGTTTGGCCCTTGTAAGTCTAAATTTTTAAAGTAGCAATATTCAAAGAGACAGAGATGTCTGTATTAATTATTTATCCGCTGGTGCCTTCCTTCGTTTCTAACTTATTATTAATTAGGCGCCTCTAGTCTTTCGCAGAGAGCTCCACAGAGCCAGTTGCAGCTTTAAATATGAATTAAAAGCAAATCCAAGCTACTGTAATGCGAAAATTATCCCGTGTCTTCTATGGCAGAGATGAATAGCTGCGCAGATCAATACTGTGAAGCTATGCTCCAAACGACAGGGTTATTGATAGCTTATATTAATGATGTTAATGATGGAAAAAAGAAAACAAGAACCCGACCAACTTATAAACTTTTTATCTGCTGGAACCCCGCAATCAAGCGGGCAGGAGCATGAATTAAGGGGGCTGGAGATATGGCAAGAACATTATTTATGAAACCGGATAAATGACTTCTGATAGTTTGATGCGTTTGAACTCTACACTGCCGCCTTCTCGGAGGCAGGCTAGGACCGGCCGGGTGCTGCCCCTCGCCGGGACGGTACCCGGGCCCCAGGAGGGTGTGTGGTCCACGCACAATCCACGCGTGATACACGGAATGACGGCGCAGCTGTCTGCGACCCTGGGCTTTAGATCCTGYGAGGATGCCCTGGGAAACCCGCAGGAGAACACTCCCGGGGAGGGAAGGACGCGCTTCTGGCAGACACCAACGCCAGCTCTGCCCGGCCGATGGCCCGCGGARGCAGCCCCCGACAGGGCTGGCCCCTCTCCTCCGCCGGGCAGAGCTGGGGGTAACTGGTAGGAAGAGAACGGGAAGGAGCCACGCTCCTCCTCCCTGAGAGCCGCCGCCCACGACGTGTCCCGGACACGCGGGGCCAGGCGAACCTTGCCGCYTGTGGAGCGGGTGTTTGCGGGCAGGAACAGCCGTCCGGGTCCGCGGCCCGGCGGGAGAAGGCTGCCCTGGCCCTCCCTCCCCACACCGGGCTGGCCCCGCGACAGACGTGGGGGCTCCTGCCCTCTCCCCTGCCCCTCGCCCGCACGGACACGCCTTGGTACCCCGAAACAGAAGTAATCCTTGAGCTCACAGTGGCTCGGGCTGTCCAAACCCACGGACGGTAGCACAATGGGGATCAATAGCGCTTTGGTGAACGCTATTCATCTGGGTTATTATTTAGGGAAAGGTACTATTAAATCCCCTGTGCCGGGTGCACAGCGGTGATGCTCTGCCAGGGCCCCGGGAAGGGCACCTGCCCGCGCAGGCAGCACGTGGCCCTGAGTGAGCAATTAAGTCAGGGACACGTTTTAATCTGGCAGCGCTGCTCGCAGCGCCCAGGGTTCCTCAGCTGAGGTCTTTATTAGTTACATGTATCAGCGAATATAGTCGCTAACTTTTTTTTTTTTTAATCATTTTTTCCCCTTCCTCGGACGCCAGACCGAAGGCTCTGTAAACTTCGCCTCTGTGATTATTAATATTAGACATTTTTYCATGCAATGCTTTTCTTGTGCCCGTCTTGGCTCATTTTGTAAAACTCTTTGCCTAGATGCCGTCCCAAATATACATGATCAATCTCAYAGATAATTTTTTCCTACTTTAAAAACCTGATGCTTTAAGAAGTACTTAAAATTTTTCTTTGATGATAATTATTAAAAAAAAACAAACAAAAAACAGCTTCGGCCAGGAGAAAGTCGCACTTGTTTCCAAAAACAATTCACAGCAGATAGTGTAGATATCACTTAATTCCTACAGAAATCAATGTGAAAATTAGATTTATTGGCTACTTACATTGTTAAAAATGACAAAATGCTCTCTTTTATTTTCATAAAACCACAGAAGACCGAAAATCATTTAATAAAGAATCCACCTAGTTTAATTTCACTGCAGGTCTCTTGCATCGAAACCAATTCTTCGAGCCTCTCCCTCATAAACCTGCCTTCTATTCTAGCATTAAGGGCAAAAATAATATTCTCAGATAGTAAAAACAGCAGCATTTGTTTTGTGGCTGAAAAACCTTTAACGCCGCAGCTGAAAGGGATAGTGTAAATAAAACAGAATCTGCGGTATCAAAGCGTTCAGTGTTCTGCATTAGCCCCAAAGATTTGGTGATTTCTATCAGTATGTTTTTTAAACAAAATTTCCCTTAAAAAATTATTTAGTGTATTTCTAAAAATGGGAGAGAAAAGAGGAGAGCGAAGGACCTCTCCTGCCGGCGCTGCCGGGGTKTGCGGCGGCCGAGGCGCTGCGGGGCCGGCGGCGCGGCCGCTTCTCCTCCCGCTACTTTTGGGTTTCTCTGCGAGAGAACGAAAGCGGCGGGCAGGGGAGGGGGGCAGCCCCCGACCCTCGGGCAGCCCCCGCACCTCCGGGGTGCTCCGTCGGGCCCGACGCAGAATGGGGGAGCGCTGCCTTTCCCCGGAGCCGTACTGCCCTCCCTTCGGCAGGGCCCGGGCAGGGGGAGCGCTCCGGGCTCCGCCGGCGGGCGCAGGGCCGGGCAGGGCCCGGGTGCCGGGAGGAACCGCGGCTGGGCAGGGGACAGGGGACAGGGGACAGGGGGCCCGGGCAGCGCCCTCCTCCTCGTCCTGGCCGCTACGCGGCCGCTCAGCTCCGCGCCTAACGCCGCCGGGATTTAGGATCCGCGCCCCGGCCTGGGAGAGCGTCGATAAAATTCTGCGTATCAAATGAGCAATCATTTGTTGTGGTTACGTTGTTGGGTAATGAAAGATGTTAGCAGGATCAATAAAAATGAAAACACTTTTACTTACACCTTGAATTACTGTTTTAAGGAGTGAGCTGTGGTGATGCAACAAACCAGAGAAAGATCTACAACCATCAAATGTCTTCAAATGAAATCAAAATGAACGCGTGTCACCCTGGGCTCACCCTCGGCCCCCGCCCGAAAGCTCTCCCTGTTCGCGCACCCCCGCGAAGGCCGGGCGAGCTCGGGCCGATCGGGGCCAGGCCCGGCTTCCCTCGGAGGAGTCATCCCACCACGCTGGTTTATTTCTATTTCGAAAGAAAAACTCAACTATCTTCCGGTGTGTCTAAAGGTCAAATAACAGGTCGTAGCCCGAGGCAAATGGGAATTTTAGAGGGACGAGGAACCGGCCAGCGCCACGGCATCCTAAAAGCTTTCCCTCGGCTRCCGCTAATTAATAAAATATCTACGCATCTCAATCGTTTATTCCCGCTTACAGCGAGCCGGCAGGCACACACTCGGGGATCCGTGCGACTGGGCTCTGCAGCGCACGAACCTGCGGTGGAACCTGCTCGCAATCGATCCCCCTACCCGCAACGGCCGTCGTACCGCTGCTTCGCCCAACTGAAATAAAAGCGGGGCCCTTATTAGCAGAAAATTATCGGGATCGATTTCGGGGACATTCACGGTAAATTTAGCAAGGAACAGCCCCAAATATGGAGGCTGGCAGAGCCCTTGGACCGCTCCCGCTGTCGGACGCGCCGGTGGGCAGCGGCCAAAGCCCGCGTTGGGCTGCGCGGCGGCGGAGCGGGCGCGGACCTGGAGGGGCAGGCGGGCGACGGCACCGCGCGGCCCCTGCGTGGGACCGACCGCGGCTCCGCAGGCGCGGAGGCGCCAGACTAGGCTCCCTCCCCTGCGCGCACCCCGCTCCGCGGGCGCGGAGGAGGCCGCGGGCCCCGCACGGCCCCCGCTCCGCGTCGCTGTCGCTGCGCGGCCGCGGCCGCCCCGGCGCGCCCCGCCCCGCCCCGCCCGCCGGCCCTCCGCCCGCGCCGTGCCCCGCTGGGCACGCTTACCCCGCCGTCCGCCGCTGGGATGGCCATCCGCTGCGGGCTCGCTTCCTACATTTGTCCCTAGGAGGAGAAAACTCAAAATAAAAAAAAAAAAAAATCTGCATAATTTCAAATGAGAACGAGAGGAAGAAAAAGAAGATGAAGAAGAAAAAAAAAAGGCAACCGCCGCAGCTGCCACGCCAGTCCCGTTAAAAAATAAAGCACCAAACCCTCACAAGGTGTAGGAGAGATCTTTTATTGGACCAACTTAAATGCAAGAATTTACAGCCAGAATTACACGATCTTCATCAGCCCAACAGGCACCAGAGGCAGAGGCACAGGCAGCAATTTGTGTATTCCCTGGGTCTGCAAGAGCTGAGATGGTTTTGGTGGAGAAAGGGWAGGGAGAGAGGATAGACACTCTTTCCCCCCAAAGAGCCTCAGTTTGTGGCTCAGGTAAAAATAAAAATAGGAAAAAGAAAAAGAAGAAGAAGAAGGAAAAAAACCRCAACGAAAAATCTCTTCAGAGCCCCATTTTGCTCCATCTTTAAGTCCAGTTCAGGATCAATTCTTTCCCTTACATCCCCAGTCATAAACCAACAGCTTCCAGCTAAATATTTTAAAGGTTCAAAGGAACAAAAATAGAAATAATAATCAAGGGKTTTTTCTTCTCCTCCTGCTTGTAGGACAGCGCATTTTGGTCAGTCTAGCCTTGCATTTAGGGATGCTACTTGCATTTGAATAGCTGCCTGGCTGGTTATGGATCGGGAGGCTATGAGAGGAATCAGTATGCAAATTGTTTCAGTTACAATCGAAGGGTTCGATCTGGAGAAGGTGCCTGAGCGGAAGTCGCTGTCAGCCAGCGGTGCATTAGGCTGCCATTGCCTCCGCCGTCTGGGCCTGCTCACCCTTTTTTATGCTTGTGTACAGGTTTCTCCGGCGGTAATTAAAACATACACACAAATCAGGGGCTGCTGCATATCACGTTGGTGCCTTTTGCAGGCTGCGGGCACAGGGAGAGGGGGAGTGGAGAGAATATATCGCCGTTCTGCTGGGGTTATTATTATGCAGCAAGGGTGAGGCGATCAGTGAAATAAAACATTTATAAATGGTTTCGTTCTTACAGTAGGAGAGGTGGGCTGGGGGGGGAGGGGGGTGCGGGGGCGGGCCGCCCGGGCGCTGATCACACAGTGCAGGCTGCAAATCGATAACCCTTTCCTTGTAATCCCAGTAATTGTGGGAATCACGGCTCTCCGTTAAAGGGACAGCGGGCTGCAGCGGGGGCGTGGGGGCTGCGCT
Organism: Malurus melanocephalus; assembly: GCF_030028575.1. Taxonomy (NCBI): domain Eukaryota; kingdom Metazoa; phylum Chordata; class Aves; order Passeriformes; family Maluridae; genus Malurus; species Malurus melanocephalus. The sequence continues at coordinate 253,691 of NW_026623395.1, forward strand.
TGTACGGCCTCTGCTCCCCAAGGGCCCACCCTGGACTCCCCAGCTTTGCCTGGAAGGCAGCTGGCAGGGCTGCGGGCAGGAGGCAGGGGCAGGCTCTGGCCCCACCAAGCACCATATCCACAGACCCTTTGGCCGTTCCAGTAAGGCCCTTCCTGTCACCTGTGGCATCCTCCTCCCAGGGCAGTACGTTCAGAACCCCCGGCAAAGGCACGGAGGGAAGGGAGCAGCCTCTCCGGGGGCGCAGGCAGGGGAAGGGGCCGCCCACAGCAGTGCCTCCCCTGCCCAATCTTCCTGTGGCTGCTCCAAGTCCCTACGGAACCTCGGCAGCTCAGCCCAGCTCCTTTCCTTGCTCGGTTGTGACACCGTCAGGAGCAGCGGGAGGCCTTGGGCACTCTGCACTGGTCAGGTCTCCACGCATTCAGCCGTGTTTTGTCGTGTGGCAGAGGGATGAGAAGCACTGGTGAGGTGCTGGCTGGAACCAGGCTGGTCCGAGCAGCCCCCGGCCGCGGGGTATCCCCAGCGCAGCACCCCAAGGCCAGCCCTGCCCGCTGGCCCGTGTCCCCCGTGCAGGTGTGTGGCTGCGGGCTCGGGTGCCAGGCAGCCTCCGGGCCGGCCGGCAAGGGGGGTGCGTTGGCAGGAGCAGGGCCCCATGCCCCCGGCGCTCCGGCCCTCTCCCTGCCGCTGACCATCTGTCATTCAATTAGGGCTGGGAGGCAGCTGAGGGGCTGGGGGGAGTGGGGCTGGGGGTCAGCGACCCCGCGCACAACGGCCTGCTGCCTCGCAGACGAGAAGAAGTTCAAATGTTAAATGCTCTCCGGCCCCGGCTCATCCAGGGCACTCGCCTTTGGAGGCGGCGGAGGGGTGAAGGGCATCAGTCATTAGCACTTAGATTTCAGCTCCGAGGCTGACCCTGCCTTCTGTTGGGGGATTTTGGCCTGAAAAGCCTTAACCCTTCCAGGGCAGCCCCCACCCSTCTCCAGCCCCCACCCGGGTAGCCCCAGGCTGGTGCTGCCTGACCAGGCTGCTCCCCGCAGCTTGCCGCTAGTCTGGGGCTGTCCCCCGGGCAGGTGGGTTTGGGGGAGAGGAGGGATCCCCGCAGCCCTGCCTGCAGCCGGCCGCTTCCCTGACCCCGTGAAAAGGGTGAGGCAGGGCAACAAGTCAGTGCCTGCGGGGAGCTGCGCTGGAGGCAGCACACGCGCCCTGCCCACCCACCGCTGCATCCCCTGCAGGGTGCCGACACCCCCTCTCCTTCTTACAAACAGACCAGAACAAATTGATGAATTGAGTTTCCACTATGCTAATTTGGACATTATAAATATTTAACTATCAACCCCAGCAGCCAGCCAKAGAGAGCGCCTCTCTTCTTTACATGCCACTTAATCTAAAGTAAATGTTTGCCCCAGAAGTGACTAGGGCAATCTGAGCATCTCATTCCCTGCCCCTTCCTCCCTCAGGGGAGCCCTGTGGGTCCAAAAGGAGGTCTTGTCACGTTTGACTCATTTCACAGGGTCTCCCTGATGGCCTTCCTCCTTGTTTTGGATGTGTTAAGAAGCCGAGCTGAGGCAGAGAWAGAGCTGTGGCACTGCTCTGGCTGGGAGGATTCTGACACAGTGCCCCAAATCAGAGGTCTCTGGCCACATCACCTGACACTGGGCTGCTCTGCCTAGAGCAGTTTTCACTCCAGTATTCAGACATTGAGAGATTCCCGACTTTGGATCAAGGCAGTGAAGAATGAGTTTTCATTCTCTTTCAATGGATTATTCTGTCTCATGAAAACCCAYAATATTTATAATTACAGTGGGATGATACCTAGTGAACTCCCCATGGCATTCATTTTGAGGACAGATGATATACCACTCATGACATCATCATTTGGTAGATTTTCATGTTAGATATACGTACCATTTGCTGCTGAAGGGCAGTAATTTTTAACATGATAACACATAACAAGTGTTTGTTAATGATTGCAGAACTTCATTTTTCTGAAGYTCTTGAGCAGCTGTTTGAAACTTTTGTCTGTTAGTTATTTACCTTAGAGGCTGCAGAAGCAAAATAAAATGTCACTCAGGGTAGTGCAGGGGTTTGTGGGGCTCCAAACAGCTCAGCTGGGGCTTGGTCTGGCATTTTTAAAGCATTTGTATGGCAGCTGTGCCACTCACGTGTATCAGGAGGTCTTGGGAAGTTGCCTTTCTGTTTCTGAGCTCTGTTAATGTGTTAATGAGAAGCTCAGGGTATCTGTTACTCACGCTCTCGGTCTCTCACCTGCTAGCAAAAGGTGAAGTTCTCAGCTAAAGAAGAGTGCCCAGGTGCTTTGGGACATCCCTGGGGCAGACACCGTGTACCACTGCACCCTGTGAGCTCACAGCCCTCCTGACACCCCTGGCCAAGCACAGAGCATGGCACGGTGAGACAAAGGTTCTGACTGTGCTAAGTGTGTCAGGAAAATATGAGAACAACCATGGGTTGTCGTTACCTGAGCACGCACAGGAACCTGGCATCAAYCCCTTCATTAAATACACACAAGAACAGGAGATGATATCCTGCCTGTAATGATCCTACAAATCTGTGTGGCTTCCCTTACACCCTCATCCCTCAATTATTTAGAAACAGTTCCCTTGTTCTCCCTTGCCTGGGACAAGCTGGCAGCAGACCAGATAAGGTCCTGAGAGAAGGGACCTTTTACATCAGGCTGTAAAAGCAAGGGTAGGTGCTGCACTGGCGATGTGAAACACTAGTTATTTTGCTATAGGGTCASATATTGGATTATCAGCAAAAGTTGATCCCAGTCACATGACAGATCTTACATTTGCTGTCATAAAATCTATCATTATTTAATAGGCATGGAAATCAAATTCTTCTGTGGACTATGAAGCAAGAATCTTTAAAAAATGTCTGTTTACCACAACAGACAACGTATCGATCATTAGTTTTGAAACCTCACAGGCAATTCAGAGATGTGTGTGAACACAAGCTGGCAGCTTGCTTYGCTCTATTCACTGTCCAAAATCAAACTTTACCAAATGTCACACACTCAGCTTTCCMATCAGGTAGACTTTAATTTCTTTACCTTAAAGACTACAGTTTTGTTAAAGACAAATAACAAGAGAATCTGCCTTCCGGTCATGCTGTTGTTTGCAGTGATACTCACAGGTACACATAGTGAGGAGATGCAGTCCTACCTTTTCCCACAGAAGAAAAACTGCCTTCTCTGGATGCAGGTGAYCTGGTATTTACCACTGTGAACAGCCTCATCCATTTTGGCAGCACAAAGGGGCTGAACTCCTCCTAACCTGAGTCAATGCAATTTTTTCCCCCTGGTATTAGGGACACTGGAATGGGTGGAAGGTGGACCAGATTGCTRTATTCTATGCAAAGCCTACAAATGCTGTTTCCATCCTTCAGCCTCCCCATCTCTGCCTTAGGATCTCTGGATGGGAGTTGTGAGATGAAATGAAGAGGAAAAGTTGCAATGCTGGTGTGGGGCATGTAGAAGCTGCAGCAAGTTACAGCACCCTGYCAGAGCCTGTTCTTCTCCAGCTGGTGACAAAGATGTGCCCGTCCCTCCTCTGTGCCCTGGCAAGGCAGTTCATGAAAAAGGGCTCTCCTGGCTGAGGATTATTAAYAGCAAATCACTGACTTGTGATTTGTACCAGATTTCCTGACATGGACTGTAACTCATCTCACATGGATTGCAACGTGGTATTTATAGATGTGTTTTTCCAAGTCCCTGTTTGTGAATACTCCAGGGCACTCCATGAGCTGCCATGGCTCCATGGTCCCCAGACTGAGCCCCTCTGCCCCTGCCAGCCAGTGGCACCTCTGTGACACCCACAACTGAGGAGAGGAGGGGGGGCAAACACTGTCTCCCTCTAGCTTTAGAACTAGCACAGTCTTTAATCTGTGCATATTTGAAGGTGTGGGGATCCCATAAATCCTTCCACATCTGGGATCACTTGTAATGGCCAGTGTCAGGAGTTTACAGAGGAGCTTTCSTAAGATCTAGTGCCCAGAATCAATAGCAGCTGCAATTCCAGGCAGGGGGATAGGCTGAATCCTGATTTGATTCTCAGGTGTTTTCAATTGTATTTCCAGCAAAAAAATTACTGTTGTTAAGTGATTCTGCTGGTCTGGTTGTGCCTTTTGAAGTTGACTTTATTTCTTTGAGCTCAGATTCCATGAGATCTTCTAGGTGCTCCGTCCCCAAACCCGCRTGTATCTAATTAAACCTGACAGCTTCCCAGCAGATGTCTCCATCTTCTCCATTTTATCCTTTGTTGAGGAGACAGACTTCACTGGAGAGCACACCTTAGCAAGTGGGGCCAAAGCAGGCTCTTTGGAGAGCTCCCAGAGGCCTGAGTCGTCTGCTCCAGCCAGGAAGGAGCAAGGGGACCTTGTGAGGCAAGGCAGGGTTTGACACACCCTGCAGCTCACACTCCTTCATCCTCCACTTTCCCCCTATCCCTCACACAGTCCATCAGATAGCATCAGCTGCCATCTGTCTGCAAGCATGCATGCTGCTCTGGGGTGAATTTTTTGAGGTTTCAGCCATCCCACCTCCCTGTGGGGAGCACCCCTCATCATTAACAGCATCACCATTCCTGTTTGTGCAGAGCACTGCCTGGGAGCAGTGGAGTCTGGAGAAAAGGGCTCTGTTGTACTGCGTGCCTTTGGCCTCGGGCACAGTGTGCTGGCCAGGATTGCTGGCTGGACTCTTCCCTCTCCATGAGGTGCTTCTGGGGCTGTGCTAAATCACAAGCAAGTTAGGGCCAGACTTTCTTTGGCTGTCCCTGTTTGCTCATCTGTGTGTGTCTACATCTGAATTCCTTGTGGGTGGAAGAAAGGAACATGGAGGTGATGGGCAGCATCTGTAATAGGAAATTGCTGTCTGCAGATGTGTGTGTGAAGGAAAGCCTGTGTCAGACAAYGGTATCAAGGGATAAATTCCACAAGTGAGTGAATCCATCTGAGTGTAAGACACAGGTTGTGCATTTTCCTCAAGAAGGAACTGAACAGCTTCAAGAATATCAATCCACTTTATGAATGACATGGTTTGCCCAGCATTGCCCATGCTTATGCAGTAGGAGAGAAGACCACAGGCAAATAAACATGTGTTTGGCCCATCTTGGGCCAGGTTTCGAATCCTTACTCCCTTTGCATTTAGGTGGAGCTGTGCGCAGTTTTGCTTGAGTAAGAAGTTTGATTACATTCCCCTTTTGAAGGAGCAATGTGACAGTGTCCAAGCTGAAACACCTCCTGGAATGTGCAGCCTTCTCTCCTGGCTGGCTCTGCAGGTGGGTGGTGTGCAGTGTCCAGCTCTTTTAAAACAAGGCTTTGCCCAATCACTACAATGGAAAGCAGCTTGTGACCACCTCTAAGTATAGAAATTTCTCCTGCATTTGCTTTGCACAGATGGAAATCTGATTGCTCCTTCCARTCTTCCTCCTGGTATTGTAGGGACCAGTGACAACCCGGCCCTGATAAAGACTTCAAGAGCTCACCTATTATCTATATCCCAGAAAAACTCCAATCATGTGGGAATGGTTAAAAATAAGAAAATGTATAAGAGGTCATCTGTCTTTCAGCTGCAGTCAGCTCAGAGGTGGGAGCAGATTGACACAGCTGGGTGCAGCCATCCCCTGGAGCCTGCACGGGCTGCAGCCGGACAG
>NW_026623395.1:260370-278132 GCF_030028575.1 Malurus melanocephalus
GGACAGAGCACAGCCTGACAGGGCACAGCCGGACAGAGCACAGCTGGACAGGGCACAGCCTGACAGAGCACAGCCGGACAGGGCACAGCCGGACAGAACACAGCCGGACAGGGCACAGCTGGACAGAGCACAGCTGGACAGAGCACAGCTGGACGGAGCACAGCTGGATGGAGCACAGCTGGACAGGGCACAGCCGGACAGAGCACAGCTGGACGGAGCACAGCCGGACAGAGCACAGCCGGACAGAGCACAGCCGGACAGAGCACAGCCGGACGGAGCACAGCCGGACAGAGCACAGCTGGACAGGGCACAGCCGGACGGAGCACAGCCGGACAGAACACAGCCGGACAGGGCACAGCTGGATGGAGCACAGCCGGACAGGGCACAGCCGGACGGAGCACAGCTGGACGGAGCACAGCCTGCACCGTTCCCTCGGGAGCTGCTGCTCTGCCAGGCCTTGCCAGCTTTGTGCCAGCCAAAGCACTGCACTGCTTTCTGCCCAGCCCACTCTGATGTGATACCTGAGGCCACTCTGATGTGATGCTGAGACCYGAGGCCAGGTTTGGTTCCCTGTCCTGCAGGCGTGTGGAATGACACGACCTTTCCTCGATCCAGCAGCCCTGGCACGGCGCTGAGGCCAGCACTTGCTGGTAGAGGCAGGGAGCTGGCTGGTGCCTGGGGCAAGGGCTCTTGGGCACTTCAGGACATGCCCTGGTGCTGCAGAAAACATTGTGCTGGGGAAGCAGCTGGATGCTGAGCAGTATGAGCCTTCATCTGAACACTGCTCTCTGGGTATTTGCTCGTACACGGTATCATTGTGGGCAGGGTGTAACCCTTGGCCTCCAGTGCAGATGGYTGCATGAAAACAATTAATCTTTTGGAGAGCAGTGAATGGAAACATTAGTGCCTCGACCCCTAACACAGGTGAGCATCACTGCCCAGCGTGAAGGTTTGCGTGCACAGGCAGCTTTTGCTGACTGCAAGCTTTTGCAGGCTKGTGGGTTTGCAAGAAAAGGCAGAGACAGATGGAGAAATGGATATAGGGATGCAGAGAAGCATTGCATTCTCCTGGACAAGCACTGGACCTGGGGAAAGCCAGGGTGAGGACTGCCCAAGGGGCTGGGAGAGGTGGGCAGCAAACACCCCTTGCAGTGATTCCTGCTGTGGGAAAGGAAGGGTGACATGGCTGGTAGAGAACCTGGAAGCCATCTTACAAATACCCCAGCTTCACCTATTATCCCAGGAGGAATCAACCATCTGCAGTTTTGCTAGCTGTGCTGGACRGGAAGGGATAGTTCATTAGCAATTTATCCGTTTGGTTTGTCTCCGAWCGTGGATCTTTCCAGCAGCAGGAATGTGTCATTTCCCTGTTGAGATGCTCCCTCTTTCACAGTGSTGGCTCCCAAGCCAATCACTGTCAGTGTGAGTGCAGTTACCAGGGTATGTAAATGACGTAAATAAGCTGCAGGAGCAGGGTCGCGTAACTGTTTTGTCAGGTTCTGCCCTGTCAGTCCTATTTCATGGATTCTGACAGAATATTAATGTGTTTGCATATGTAAATGTGTTAAAGAGAGCATCAGCTGAGGGAATACATTAAACCCAATTGTCCCTCCAGGTTGATTTAATCTGACAGCACCTCCATTAAAAAAATAAAAAGCATCAGTTTTCCCTTTGTGACTTGATGTACAGTAATTAGCTTGTTAGAGCAGGAAACACCTCCTTTCATAATTGATTTTGCACCCCTTTTACTTGGATATCCCTGACAAGCTGTTTCTTGCTCCCCAAGGACACCATCAGTACTTCCCATGTGTTTGGAATTTCATGAATGTGAATAATGAATATGATTTATCCCTCCCACACTCCCATGCACAGATAATATATGTAGCCAATTTGCAAACTGGACCTCGCATCAGAAAGAGYAGTGTCAAAGTATTAATAGTGCAGTGACAAACCGTGCACAGGAATTAGGGCCCAGCTAAGCAGAGATTTTTGGGGCATTTTTGAGATGGGAACAGGTTGCACCTCGTGTTTGTCACAGGGGAGGAAAAAAAAAGAATGAAGATTTTTCTGAATGGTGCTGTGTATCTAAGTTAGCATGCCAAATTGGTTGCTTATTACAGCTGGCACAGTGCCTTAGTGGGCTAATGTGTTAATAATGTGTAATGTTTCTCTTAGGCAATGGCACCGCTCTTCATTAGCACATCTCAAGCCCTGTCACTGTTGCTTAGCTCGACATTTTGTTTCTGATGTTCGAGTGAGGGTGTTTGAAATCAGGGTTTCAGATCTGCTAATACATCACACACTCTTTAAAAATGGATTTTAAAAGGGCCTCAATAATTTTATGGCTACTAATAACATTTGTAGCTATGTGAGCTAAGCTAATGATAAGAGTAATCAAATTTCATGTTTCACGGCATAAAATGAGCAACTGTAGGGGTCAGGAAGGTATTCACTCCCTGCCGTCCTCCCCTGGGAACCACTGTCTTTTCCGGTTGGTTCAGTGGATGAGCAGTGTTTGGGACGTGAAACAGCACAGTGCTGCAGGGAAGTTCAGGTCTTGCACTGTACATAGCAAGGATCTTATTTGTAAGCATCAAAATTCCAGTTTCAGTTGGCAAATGGAACAAAACACTTGAACGATACGTTCATTTCACACTGATTATCTCTCACGTTATCATCAAATACATGGGGTTCAGTCTCCCCATTTTTGTGGCTGTTTACTCAAGTCCCCTGGACTAGGACAAATGAGCCTTATATTTTGGAGGGTCCCTAGCATGGCCACATAATTCACATCCGAATTTTTCATTCARTAAAGGTGCTCACTTAGACTTCCCTTGAATTTCTATTTTCACTCACTGTATCAACAAGTTTGTTTTGAGCATTTCTTTAACGCTGAGAGTAACTGAGAGGAGCTACCAGCAAACACCTTCCCTGGCAGCTGCCACTCAGGACTGCAGTGTGGAGAGGCATTGGTGCCAGCAGGTCACCCTGCCCTGCCCAAGCCTGGCTGCAGTTTGCCCAGCTGCTGAATGGCAGGGCCAGAGCCAGGACTGGCATTTGGCAAGGCAGCAAACTGTTTAACTGCTGCCTGGTTTTGATAAAGACTTTCCCTTCAGTGCYTGCCAAATAGTGCCAAGAGCACGTTCTAGCACCCATACTTTGAGTGTGATGKGCTTTCTAAAGCCTTTTAGTGCATTGCACCAGTGATGCAGTGAGGAGCCTAAAAAGACTCACTTAACGCCATGKATAATGAGCCAGATAAGAGATGCGCTGAATAAAATAATCCAGCAGAGACAGCCTAGAACTTATCTGTATTTTTTGAACAGGAAARCAGCTTTTATTTTTTTAAAGAAGCTGTTTTCCAGAGAACCTTGGCATCAGGCATTTTTTGAGGCTCGGCGTAGATTGCCACGAGGAGGTGGCTTCCTGGTACATCAGGGAACAAAATGGGAAAGGCTGAAGTTAAAGAGCCTTTAATTGAGGCCTTCAGAATGGTAAGTGTAACACTGCRTCGCTCTGTTTAGGGGATTTTGAGTATCTCCACCATCAAGGCTACATTTGTCTGCAGGATTAATCACTTTTTGATCCAGAGGGTTTAAGACAGACAGCTTACTAGGAATGTGCTGCTTGGCTCTCCCAGGCTGGCAATTAGCTTTGTTTCTTCGTACTGTCTTGTTTATTAAGCCTTTCTCCATCTCTTTTTTTTTTTTTTCTGACCAACCTGTTAATATATTAATTCATTTTTAATTAATTTTAAATTAATTTTAAATCCATTTTAATCCCTTTTAAATCCATCTTTAACTGTGCAGAGGACTTTTAATAAAATCTCTGTGTCAAATACAGAAAATGAAAAACATCCACTGCTGAGCAGAGAACAGGTTTGTATATAGGTGATACTGTAAAAAAATCATTGGAAAAACACGATGGCGTAATTTTGCTCTGTTTTAGGGCTCGGTCTCTAGACTTGCTGAGGTTTTCCTACTTGCTGGAAGATCATCAGGTATCTGAATTTTACCCATTATGCTTAACTTGAATGCAAACAGGGCTTTTTTGACACTGTTTGTACCTCACAAGAAAGAAAAAAAACATGTTATGGGAGCTATCTGTGGGCACCTACTCAGGTTCCTTCAGATGCTAAGAAATGATCTCGTGCTCTTGAAAGGCTGTTTTCTCCTGTGTATTACAGGCCCTGAATAGCAGAGAAAGCACATACCCCTGTGTCCCATCACACAGCMTTTTCTCCCACACTCCTAGTCCTTTATGGGCTAGCACAGAAGATGGATGATGCCTTGATTCCMTTCTCATGTGTGCTGTTTGAATGGAGGGGAAAAGCAGGAAATTGTCCAAATATATCCCTCAACACTGTGTCTGGGAGGCATCCCTGTGAAGTTCTCACATGGAATTGCACATGTATGGGAGTTGTGAGCTGCCAGTAAATACCACAACACTTGGAAAAGCCCCCCAACCAGACCTGGCAGCTTGCTTTGGGGCTGGAACCACCCCAAATGTGCTTGAATGCTGCCTAAGGGYGTAGAGTTTTTCTGTTTCCAGATGTGGCTTTGCTCTGAATCTGCTGGGTAGCCTTGGTTCAGCAAGTTTACTTCTCTGCATCCATTTCCCGCTTGGGCACCCATGGGAGTGATGCTGGCCACTTTTATCCAGCATTTTGCTGTACCCTGAGGACAAGCACSATCTCAGAAATGAATATTGCTGTAGAACAGCACACGGTTGATGCAACTGCAGAGTCCCAAGCCAAAGCTTATTGACATACATGGGACTGCAATGAATTAACTTTGGTCAGTTTTGGATCAGATGCTCAAAGCTGTAAAATTTTTTTGACCTTGTAACATCCCCGGTGTGAAGTTACTGGCACGGTCAGAACTGGATGCAGCACAAACCGTGCCTTTCTGTCACAGGCAGTTTGTCTTCCTTTTCCTTGGCTCTTCTTTTAATAAATRTAGCTCCTTCTCCTATGGCTCAGGCATTGTGTTGAACCATGCCGACAAATGTTCTCAGGCTTTTAAAATATTCGGTATTAAAGAGATCAGGCCAGATGTGTTGTGCTGCCTTCATCACTCTAGGTTGTGTACTTTGTGTTGAAATGATTATTGTCATCACCCAGTGAAAGGCAGCTGATGAAAGACTCTCTCCCTCTGATGAGCTATCTATCCACCCATGCCTGGTGCGCAGTGCACAGGTTTTGTTTTTGAATGATATATTGCTGTGTCAAAGTGGCTTATGTGCTGCTTAAACTTGTGCTGGTGAATGATAGAGTGTGTGTATTAAACACTCTCACTGCAATAGGAGCTGTATTTTCTCATCTCCATCTTTGGGAGCACCAAAGCCAATCCCCCRCCAGGAGCCCAGCAGGCACTCCTGGAGCCATGGTCTGGGTATGTCTGTTCTCACACGGGACATTTTTATAGAAAAACAATTGGACACCAACTATTTGAAATCTTTCCAGAAGATTTGGGTGGATTTTCAATAAAACCCTTCCTATTCTCAAGCAGCGTAGCTTTTGTTTTCCCATTTTCCCCCTTTTACTTCCCTTCATTCCTACTCCCCCCAATTCTTTTCAAGTTTAGCAACAATAGCTAAGAAGAGATAGAAGAAGGGGCAGCTGTGCTGTTTCCATTTTGGATCTAGTGACACACCTCCAAACCATCTTCCGAGGAAATGTTCAATGAACAAAATGTATTAAAATAACATTTTGCCTTGAAAAATGTTTTGATTGGAAAACTCAGCTCTCAAAGCCTTCCACACTTCCACAGTTCTTCACTGCATCTGGTAAATTCCAGCATTGCTGAGCAGAGCCTGTAACATAAATAAGACCTTTCCAAGCAACTGAGAATAATTAAAAAATCTGAGACACAGATATTTTCTTCGCTTAGTGACACAATCGAATACTTAACCAAAAATAATGTTATGAAAAGTCTAGGTCACCAAATGGAGTGCTGCAGCCTGGAAAAATAGTTTTCTGACCTTCTGGATTTCCTCTTTTAGAGGACTGCTGTGCAGTGAGCAAACCCTATTTCTTACAACAAAGAAATTTAGCAATCTGGAGGCTGTGTCACCTTGCTGGCAGAAACACTGAGCAGCAATAGCGCCGAAAGTCAACACTAATAGCTGACACCAAATTAAACTGCCAGGGTTTGTGTGATGTAGTTCTGTCACCCTTTGACACATTTGATGTGAATTCAGAGGCTTCTGCTGTAAACTCATCAGCAGAGCTCATGACGCATCATCTTTACATATCTGTCCATCCACATTTGTCAGCAAACTGCGAGCCTCAAATGACTCCAGCGACTGGGATATAGATTGCTTTACTCCACGTATAGTAAATAGAGTGTTTTAACACTTGTGATACCCTCAGCTCCAGCTTTTAACTGACAAACTCTTGTTAGCTGCACTTGAGTCTTTCTGTGTCCACGCTGAACRTGGTGATTGATGAGGGCTGATTATGGCAGTGGGGTGGCCCATCCCTTCTTAACTTGTGGCTCAAATCATCTCCAGTTTGCCCATGCAGAAGAGCAGCAGGAGCACTCCTGAGTGTCTTCATGAAGTGCCTGATTGAAAGGCCACAGCCAATTAGGTTGAGCTGAAATGGACACTTGCAGGATGTCTTTGCCTCTCAGTTCCCYGTGTGGTGCCTGCAGAGAGCAGACACCAGAAAAGTGCTGATAGCCCTCGCATCTGCCTGCATCACCCATCAGCTCTCAGAYCCAGGGGCTAATATTTTAGCCTGGGAAACATGGCAGGGTGGCTGTGCCCTCACTTCACAGCTTTGGACTGGGAATAACCCCAGCAAGAGCAAGGGCTCAGGTCCTGGTGCTGCTGATCACAAGTGCAAGTCACGCTGCTGAGGCAGTTGTTGACTAGTGASAAATAAATAATCCCTCCCTAAAATAACATGGCATTTCAAAACACAAACARCCACCCACAAGAACTTCTCTCTGGGCAATCCAAAACAGATTTCTAATATTTGGGTTTCTCTAAACCAGTTAGTATAATTGTAGTTTCAGACTGATGGTTTTTGGTTAAGAGCTCATAATTTTCCTGTTAATTTTGTACTTACTGTGGTAATGACAGCAGGTTCACTCAGATGACAGCARATTCTGCTGGGGTGTGTGTGAGTGCTTGACTTGGTGTGATGTTCTGAGCTACACTGAAGAGACTCCCCAGGTCTGTGCCAGGCCTGTGTCTCCCCTGTGGACCAGAAAGGAAAAGGGTCTGTTCCTATTTATGTCTCCATCATATTTAATATACCGTGCTAGCTTCAATAGCATCTTATTTGCCACATCTTGCCCTAATATGTGTAACWTTTTGTTCTACTGACTGTTTTTGCTATCAGTGTAAAATACCATGGGCAGAAAGCTGTATTTAGGTTCACAGGAGAAACAAGCAGAGCAAGAACAATAAATCAGATTCCTTTTTTATAAGTCCATTTAAACATGTGGTTTAAAATACTACCTCTATAAGGTAGTATGCATCGAATCATGCTTATTCAAGTGTGAGCTATAACAGAATGAGAATAGGAACATGATGTCCTGCAAGAAAAACCACTCTATTTTCACCCTKCATCTCCAAATCTCCTGCTTATATAACTGGCATAAAAACATTGCATAGCATCCCATGTTCCAGCCAACCTTTGCACCCCTAGAATTATTTCCAAAAGTGGTAATAGAAGATTGCTGTCTTGGTTTGAAAGACAGGTGCTTGCCARTGAAGGCAGGGACCCCCCTTGGAGTGGTGGATATGACCCCCCTCCCTTCCCTCTGAATTATTATAGCTTTGAAAATCACGGGSTTTCAGGCAAGAATATGGGTAAAAGGGAGTAACAGTTTTTRYTAATATGTATAACAWGGTGAWACAAGTAACAACAACAATAGCAACAACCAACCCAGTCCCAAACCCAGTGACTTGTGCGATGGAAGCAGCTCGAGATCTTGGACTGAGCACCTGGGGTTTAATTTGACACCCTGAACATCATACTCTTGTCCCCTGGAAATGTCTCCTTGCTGGGATTTGTTTCAAGGTCTGCAAGAATTGAGTACAGCATTAAAACACAATTTGGAGCACCCAATTCTTTCTCTCCTTGGTGTAGAGTGACTCCCATTCTGGGTGCCTCAGGAACATATGGGTGGCCAGAAAGGACCCAGAGYGGCCAAACTGATGCAGCTGAGGTGCAGCCTCAATGTGCACAAGCCTTGGGGCATCTGGGGCTTTCTGCATGCACAGGGGGATTGTAATGGAAACACTGACAGCTCTTAATAATTATGATATCTGGGCATCACTGTAATTACTGCACAGAGGCTTCTGGCATGCAAACAATATTAGCCTGCATCTTGTGCCTGACTTGTTTTATCTCTGTGCAAAGCTCCTGAGGCCAGGAAATCATCACTTCTCCTCACGATTTCTGAAGCACTGGTTGTGCGCTCAGCAGTTTACGGATGTTTACCAACAGCAGTGGCAACTGAATGAATTCAATGCTTATTTCAATTGTCAGTCCGTAGACTAGAGAGTCAAGATGCCCAGTGCAAGGTGCTCAGTGGACAACAGCTCTCTCTGCAGCATCYCAGAAAAGAGAAACCTGAAACCTGCACCTACAGAAACTACTTATAAATGCACCTGACTTTAGCTTTTGTGTCATGTCATCACTGGGACCAGGGCTCTTTGTCCTTTCCTGCACCTTCCTGGATGGCAGCAGGGAAATATAATTCCCTATCTGCAAAGGGACTTGTCCCACTTGTATTTGGCACTTTCTGAAGTAGTGAACAATGTAAATCTCATGATTTTATGGTACWCTTGGTCAGGTAAAGTTTTTAAATGAGGTGAGTTAAAATGGTTCATGAGATGCCAAGCAGCCATCTTTGACATTACCTGGACTATGGCCAGCACACCCCAGCATTCCAGCAACTGCATTGCTTTTATGAGCAGTAACTACCTGCAGGTAACACTGCATGATGAGCAAAAATAGAGCAKCTAAGGGACAGTGCCCTGCCTCCCTCAAACCTCACCTCCAAACACTGAAACCATGGGTGCACTAAAGGCTACAACTCATGTAAAGCAGGCAGTGCTGACCAGGGAGCTGATGAGGCCCAGAGATACGTTCCCCTCACAGACTTCAGCTCTCAGTGCAGTAACTTTATCCTGCATTTTCTTCCCCTTGGGTGCAGCCCCAAACATGAACTGCAGCAGCCCATTAATGTCCCATCCCACATCGATCCTGGAGGTGACTGGATTTAGAGCAGTGTCCCATCAGGACCCATTGGGTTGTGTGCATGACAGGTGGAGGTTTTCAGAGTTTAAATATTTCATCAGAGAAATATTTAAACTCATTTAAATAAGTTCTCTGGATAATTAGATATTGTAGCACCCTCTTCTGGCTTTCTGCATTCCCTGGGCTGTGGCCATGTCTCCCCTTCAAGACCATTTGTCTCACATGGGTTTGCCGGTCACAGTTTTGAAGTTGCATCCATCCCAATCCTCTCCCAATCTCTAGAACCTAACAGCTTTCTAGGAGAACGACTCCTCAAACTCGTGTTTCCTGCACAAAGCCCCTTCACAATTAACCTTTTTGTTCAACCTTTGTAAGCAGAATCTCTTTTTTTTTTTTTTTTTTTTTTTTTTTTTTTTCAGTCGGTGCCCCTGACCTGGCACGTTTTGTGTAGTTCTGACCATACTGAGATGGAGAGGGTTAGCCATGGAAGAGAGGGAAGGATCCTGTGTGAGGAGCTGGGGCTGCCACAGCCAGCAGTGTGGGTGGCCTGGGGGAGCAGCAAAATGGGGAGAGTCCCCAGCACCCCCAGTGCTGCTGCTGAGGCACTCAGGGACCTTCACACAGGTTTKAGGAGGTGCTGCTTCCTCTCCTATGTCTTCATTGTGAACCTACAAACAAGCGATTATAATTCATAATGTGGGTGCTCAAAATTCCTTCTAAGAGCTAATTAACTGTGAGGACTAATATTTCTGGTTAAGGGTCCACAAATGTCATTATACCATTATAAAATAAACCCTTGAAAAATAATTCACTTTTAAAATAAAACATTGCTTTCCTTTTACCCGATAGATTAAAGTACTTTGTTCCATGGTATCAGCTTTAAATTTTCCATGTCMGGGTGAAAAGCAATTTTTTAATCATAATTTTAATGCATCTAGCCATAATTCGTAATGATACATTTTGAACCCAACTTGTAAAGGTGTCAGAAGAAAATACGTCTGTTCCATAGAATACACATAGAAATATCCAAATCATAAGAACACAGGTGAAACAACACAGTGCTTTTAAAAGTGCCAATTATTTATTTTAACTGGGATATTCCATCTGTCATTATAGCACCGTGTGACATATTTGCTGTATTGTTAGGAAAGTTTCAAATTCACCATTTTCAAAACTCACAGAATTTACAGGAATACAAGGCACCAGGTTATGGCTCCTCTGAAGCAGGCAATATTCAGCCTTAARTCCACTTTAACTAGTTTCCATTGCTTTTCCCCTTCAGGTGACAAAGCCATCCTCCCCTGCCCTGCACCATCCCACATCCTTCACTTCATTCCCTCAGGGTGTTGGTCAGGTCACTGTGTAAGTGGGAAGGGATTATCTCTGCTTTGCAGGTTTAGCAGATGAAGAGCAGGAATCATCCCCACATCCTGACAGCAGAGAGCCAGGAGAAGGGCGGGGAGGTGCAGGAAGAAGGTGCCATCAGCACCCAGGGCTGMAGTGGCCTCAGTGTGCTAAACTCTGAGCACTTTTTGGGGCTGCAGCTTCGTTTAGTCTGTCTTAGCTTTGCTTCCATAGTGATCCATGTTTCTCCTCACTCTCTCTTCGCAAAAGCAGCAAAACTGTTGAAGTTATTTTTCTTTCCATTTCGGMTGCCTGGCTCCATCTATGGGGTTTTAGAAACCCCTTAAATCACAGCATCCTCATAGATCAGTGATAGCAGCACCACTCTGACAGCAAGTGGAGATCGCAATGAGTGGACACGAGTGCAGCACCCAAGAAAAATGTATTCCTACCAGGGGATGCTCTGAAGCTGTGAATGAAAACACAGCTTCATCACTCTCCTGAGCACAGAGTTAGTGGGGAAAAACTGCTTAGATGSTCAGCAGTCAGACAGGAAAATGAGTGCCTCTTGGGGAGCAAAAGAGGAGAGGACCGGGATGGATATGATGAGGTTTGGCTCAGCCCAAGTAAAACATTATCACTAGCTCCTTCAACTGTGAGAAGAAAAGAGGATTTCAGAGGATATTACAGATTTAGATCTTCCTTTGTTATTTATACTCTGAAACTTGGATCTCCCTCTATCCTGAGTTAAATCAGAAGTCTCTGGTACTTTACGTTTCCTTAATATTTTCGGTGCCCAGCTCCTCAAGGCTCTTAAAAACCTCTCTTTGAAGCAGCACTTAGAGGCAGTACTTACTCAGACCTTTGGCTTGGTACTAATGTCCACTCAGCCCAAATCACGCCTCAGCCCTTTTTGGTGGCTGCTTTTTGGCATCTCTTGCTGGTAACTCAGTATAGCTCATACAYCCAAAAGGTCTAATCAGGGTGCTCTTCTCAAATGTCCCCCTCAATAGGATTTGGGGTATCTTTTGGTGTTTCTGCCTCAAATTTCCCCCTGCACTGTTACATCACTCACTGCACCTCRCTGTTGGGTGTGTGAGCTCCACAAGCTGACAGGAGGCTGCTGCCTTAATAAGAGCAGCAGCAGCCTCCAAAAGCAGAATACTTTCTCCCTTTCAGACAAACATCTCTTTCCCCATTTATGACGGTCCAAAGGTCGAAGAGAGCTGCTCTACCACTTCCAAGGCTCTGCTGAAGTTTTATGCCCTGGAATTGCTGTCAAGTTTAATGTTAGCATTTTATATAATGAAATAGCAATTGTTCCAGCTCTGCAACCTGCATGAATTCACATTGAAAAGATTGRAAAATTCAGATGAATTTTCACAAGCTGCTCAGACCTTTACCAACGGCCTTACATTGGATTAAAAGCAGAAGTAAGCAGTATTTACTTGGGAAACTGAGCACCAGAYATACCTGGAGAATTCTTTCTGAACCTAATATCAATGTATTTGAGAGGAAACCATCAGAATATTTACCCTTTTGTACAGCTTCATCGACCTTTTCTTACAACCCCTTGTTAGCTTTTCCCTTTACAGGTTTTTGGTATAGATCCTTGGGTTATAAGTCTGCAGTTCTCTGACATATTATTGCTTTGTAGAAAGGAAGGTCTCTTTGTTTTACACTTTTAAAATACAAAACCTCCAAATGATTGCCTCCTCAGTAGTATTTTTACATAAGCATGGTCTCATCGACAAAACTCCCATTGACTTTGATGGTTACAAAAACCTTGTTTGAACTTTAAAGAGAAAACATTATTATTCTTAAAGGTGACAGTCTGATGTTCTCAGTACCTTAAAATCTGATAGAGCCAGTGTTTTACCTAAAAGCCAAACATATGTCCTTTATGGTAATGAGCCACAACTAGGGGCTGACTGGAGGCCCCTCTGAAACAATTTCTAGCATTTTCAAACCCAACTGAGAGCTGATGGGTTGCTTCACAGCTTTTTTGCATATTCATTTTATAATTGCTGTGAACAATCCAGAGGAGCCCAACCTTCAGTCTGGAGGGGAAAGCTGCACCTTCAGGTCTAGTACATTCGCACATCTTTACATTTTAATTCATTCCCCTTCTGGCAAGTAGAAACTGAGCTAAGCCTAAAGGCACAAGGTGTAGCTGTGATGCCGAAGCAGAGCTGATGAGTGGAAGATGCTCACAATGCTGTGCAGCCCCAGAATTACCTTTGGTCCCTGTGAATTCTCTTGCATGCCCACAGCAGTGCTGGGGGTCACAGGTTCACCGCTGCGGCACCAAACCCACTGCAGAGCGCTGCCTGAGCCTGTCCCTGGGGTGTCAAAGTAGCTTATGCTGCACTAGGAAGAGAGGAAGAAAAATGCCTCCGTGACTAGTRAGTCTAAAATCTGTATTATTGTCAAAGAAACAATAGCAGCGTCAGCTGCTGCTGCTGGCCAGGAGCAGAGCAGTGTCATTAGGCACAGGGCAGGGCAGCTCCAGGGCAGACAGTGCTGCTCTGGCACCTCAGCCCTGTCCTCTGCAGCCCTGCGAGGCAGTGCCAGAGCAGCTGAGCTTCTGGAGCAGGGGCAGGGGAGAAATCTGCCACTGGGAAATGCTTTTCCTTCTCCAAACGATGTAATGAACTAACCTGTAACTGGCCACTCTAGAAAGCACGGTGGGCTGTGGTGCTGCTCTAGTCCTTCTTTAGCTGGCAATTTGCCTCGTGCTTTTCAGAGGGCTGTTTGTGACCATATTTTCAACTGGCCCTGCACTTCTGATTGCTACTGCAGTGCTTCAGACATGTTTGAAATGTCCTTATTTGAATTATGACTCACAACATCTGTATTTAAAACCATATACTTCACCTTCACTTTCCACAATCAATACTGTTAACAGGGATAAAGTTATGGAGGGATGACATTTCTCTGCGCAGAGTCTCCCCCAGCCCTCCATTAGCACATCCCTGATCTTACTGTGCACTGAGGGATGCAGCCCCAGCTGGGCTCTGGCAGCACTGGGATGTGCTGGTGGCAGTGCTCTCAAAGCAGTGGGAGAGGAKGTTCCAGCAGATCACGATTCTCCCTGTGCATGTGGCCACTGCCTGCAGGGCCTCAGAGGTTCCTGTTCACCTGGGGAAGGTGCTGCTGACTGGGCTGATGCTCGGTGTCACCATCTCTGCCAGGGGACAGGGGACAGTTCTGCCCACTGCCTACCTGGCTGCACCRCCCTGTAAAACTGCATTGTTGTAAAGACCATCCAAGTCCTTTCCAGATATTCTGCTAAGGCTTTAAAATCCAGACTTATCTGATGTAAACTGAAGCAGCTTCATCAAGTCAATGGAGTGATGTTGTTGTATTATAGCTAAAGCCTTCATTTGTTAGTTTTTATAATTGAATATACAACTCTTCCAATTTCAGGTAACAGACACCTTCATTTCCACATTGGCAAGCGGTTGATTTATTCCAATAAATATTGACCTGCTGTGATGAAGCATTCTTATTATCAAGATGTATTGGTATAGCACAGATATATCGATAGATTTTCAGCTCAATGTTGTATAAACATTTTACAATGACATATTTTGAACTTACACTGACACGTTTCTGAAAATATTTGTGCTGGTGAGGAAGCTGTAAGCTCAGTCACTTRTCTCTGACATGGCAAGGGCTAGGAGGATGACCAAAGATTCACCAGAGTTTCAGGCMCTTATCAGTTGTTTTGCATGTACAAACCCAAGCACAGGTCAGGAGTCTGCTGTGGGACCCCACTTGCAAAATCTGCTCCATAAATCATCCTTTGTCCTATCCATCAATAAAAAAAGAATTAATGAAGCCCAAAATTTTCACACTGATTTGTACACAAAGTTTAGTTAATTTCTTTTCAGAAAAATTTCCATAGTGGTGTTTTGCTCCTCCCAAGGGCTGGGTGGTGGAGCTGGGCACCCACAGCTCCTGCCCACAAGCAGTCAGGTAATTCAGTCCYAAAGCACGCTGCTAAAAAGCCTTCTTCCCCTGGTGCTTGTGAAGATGCAGTGCAAAACCACTCTGAGATGACAAGCAGAATGGTGAGTCGAGTAAAATATGAGACTTAAATTGTTTTAAGCATTTTTCCCCTGAAAGCAAGATACTCTTCCTTTTCTGTAAGTGCCAGCTAAGCCCCTCACTAGCAGGGCCCTTGCACAAGAGTCACCAGCCAGGGCAGGGTTGAAGCTCTTGCTCAGTCTGTCCCACTCCTCAGTGCACACTGGACACGGGGGAGGAGCAGCCGATTTTTAATCGCCCTAATGGGCGAATTTTAGCTGCTCATCGGTGAGAAGCAATTCTCTAATCCCAGAAGAACCAGTATCATTGGAGCTGTCAGCAAGTGGCAGGCGGGATGGATTGTGCCTCTGGCTGCCAGGCAGCACTGCAAACCTCGCAGGACTTCCCTCCGTGATGGCACGTTGGCATGCACGATCCCCAAACTCTTCCGAAGTTGTTTGGTTTATTTTGATTAATAAGCTCAAGTATTCATAAAGCTGAGGCCTGCCATTAAGGAGGCGATAAGCCATAATTTGTAATAAAAGAGCTACAATTTCCAATTGTCTTCAGCTGAAGCAGAGAGTCCCCCGTAATGATTTATTGCCTTACTGCCAGGCTCTTGATAAGTGGACACCAAATGGCTCCTCATTACTCAAAAGCTCCTATGATTTTCTTGAACCAAAGTCCTTTCCAAGCTCCACTTAGTTCACTTTCTTTCTGAAGAAAAAGAGTCAAGGCCCTTCTCTCACTAGCCTATAAACTATTTTAGCATAAAAAAATAACATAAATGAGAAAGGAGAAAATCTTGTTTGCTAAAGGGCTGCTGGATGAACTGCCTCTTGCCCTTTTGATAGCATCTTTGAAATGGAAATGGCCAGCTGCCTGACCTTCTGTTCAATGACCCTTTTTGTACAAAGTCAAATTGCAGTGGCTTCACAGCAGCAATTCACCTATGGACATAAACTAGATTTCAGGGGGGGTATGGAAGAGGAGGCTTCTATATGCAGTTTCTTTAGAATATTTCTCCCGTGTTAGTATTTCCTACATRCACATCAAGAATCAAGCTTATAAAATAAATTACTGTTCATAAAAGGTATTTAGCATTATACTTCAGTAGCTTACATCTCTCTACTTTTTTATATTATGGATGTAACAAGCCTTCTTTAAAAATCATTAATCAAAAAGATTTAGTACGTGAACAGTGCTACATGCAATTTTGAAAAAAAAAAGATTCTATAATCAGTTATTGGATTGTGGCATTAATTATTTAACTCATTTTATTAGAACTAAAGGAAAAATATCATTGTAAGCAGAATGAAAGCTCAGCAAAAACAAAAGAACGGAAAAGATAGCATATTTTTAAATATGAGAGACTTGGGTTGAGACTTGGGTGCCCAAATTTAGAAACTGTCTGCCCATGTGAGATGTCCATGTACTGTGAGAACCACATTTGCTGTCCAATTTATGCCCTCCCAGCCTAGTTTATCCAGTGATACAATTGCTTTTTAAGAGCAGCCATTCATTGTTAAATGTATTTGCCAAATTCAAACCCATTCTTCCAGCTGGGCTAAATCACTCATGCTCTACTATTCCAGCTGAGAAGTTGTCCAGGGAGGTTTCCCAGATATTCACAGGAGCTCAGGGTGCTCGTTGGCAGGAGCCAGGACTGGTGTGGCCAYGGTGGGGTTTCCCTGCTGGAAATCCGCTCTGTGCCTCGCACCACTGTCACAGCAATGCCTCCTTTATCTTCCAAGTCTGTCTTGTCTCTCTGCCAACTGCCAAACATCATCCAGCCAAAGAGAGGAGTGGGATGTGTTTGGTTTTTTAAGCAGTACATTTAGCAGTATTTCAGCTACATCTAAAATTATGCTTGGATCGTGTAAGCATAAGAAATCACTCATAGCTGTCAAAAAAATTAGACCCTTAAGGTAGCTAGACCATTTTCTGATTAAAGAACAGCCCTGATTGTTGTTTTACAGCTAACAGCTGGTATGTTAAAGCTAAAATCTGAGTGTCAATTAATTCTGTATCAGATCAGCTGAAAAAGACAACTGTGCACAAGCATATGGTCATTGCAGGAATAAGGCTGCTGAAAGCTGAGGGTGTTTGATGGTTTCAGCCTGTCGTTCTTCACTTATGATATTGTAAATGAGGCTAAAACAGTTTAATTCGTGTAACTGGCAGTCAGAAGGAGTGTTTAATTGAGGCAGAGGGGAGGGCTGGCAGCACTGTCAGCTTCTCCTGCGGTTGCTTGATGCACGGTGGATTGTGCCCAGTGGCAAGCTGCCCAGTCCTGTAGCACACACAAAACCAGTTCATAATTACACCATAATTCAATCTGAAGYCTTGTTTCCAATAAATCCCTCACAAAATCAGTGTTCTACCTGRTGTCAATCCAGACAGCCACCATCCCTGCCACCCTTGGATGTGGCACAGGAAGGACCCTCAGCCTGGATGRGTACCTGTGACTCCTGGCCAGGGCACAGTGGTGGCCAAGGCTCCTCTGGTCCTATTGGGTCCCTGATGTGCTCCACTGTGCCCTGTCCTCCTGCTCTGGGGTGAKGGGGAGACATGGCTTTCCTATTTGGGATACACTAATAGCTTGGAAATTTTCTAGTTGACTGGTTACAATGCAACCTCAAAGGAGAAAGAAAACAACACTCAAAATGAATAAATGGAATACAGCACGAGAGATGACCCTACCTCTGTTCCTGCTGGCAYAGGTCAAGCCAGGAGAAGTTTCAAGACATACTCTGGGGCCCCAAGGTTCAAGAAGGCATCTGTGCAGTTGCTTAAGTTTTAAACATGTACTTACATCCATTTCTATACAACAATGCTCTCAAATAATTTAGAAACTCTGTCAAACCATAAAGAATAAATTTTTACATAATATTTTGTTGAAACTGTCAAAGGCTTGATCCAGAAAGAAGTTTAGGTGAAATTCAGGTTCCTGATTTTGGAAAACCACCYGGTTTTAGTTTCATTTCTGAGGTGCTTAAACTTCATTTTCAAAGTTAACAGTTCAAGTGGACAGGTCCATGTTGCCAGAAGATTGTCCAGCATGACCAGGCTCAGTAGGCTGGCACTGCTTCAGCTCYAAGAAGGGGATGATCTTCCATCTGCTGTGCTTTTGTTCATATCCCCCAGCCTTCCCTGTGCTGTGTGG
>NW_026623395.1:278187-305973 GCF_030028575.1 Malurus melanocephalus
TTTGTTTGTTTTGGTTTTTGTTTTTGTTTTTGTTTTTGTTTTTTTCCCAGAGAAACCCCATGGTTAACACAGAGGAAGACCTGTGTTTCCCCTTCTGCCTGAGAGGTTGGTGTGCAGGGTGTTGTGGCTACTGAACTGTACTTTTGTGCGGGAAAAGCTTGTGAGGAGACCAGGGGAGAAATTGCTCTTCACCTCTCCTATTGAGAAAGGCAATTTGGAAAGGTCCCTGAAGGCAGTGAGAGCAGCCACAAACCCGACCATTTTGCTGAGAGAGTAAGGCACTCACCTGGCAGGCAGGACGGGCTCCGCTGGCCAAGCACTTCATTCAAGGACTGATGTAATTAAAATAGTCATCTGATGCTACTTCTTGTATAAAAGCATCTGAAATACTACTGACAGAGAAGGAAGAGTCTTTTCAAGCCCCATATGTGGAGGACTTTAAAATGGCCAAGAAGTATTTCACAGATGTTTAGAGGAAAATAAAAATCCCTCTCTGAGCTGAGAACAAGGATGAAACACTTAGACCAAAGGTTAGTGTCCTCCCATATATATAAACCTCCTGGGTCACTGGCTGTTAAGATAGAAATGGTTCCTCCATACTGAAGCACCACGAAGCTGTAGGACTGCTGCAGTTACGGGAGAAATAGCAAAGTGTTACTGAGCAGAGTCAAAACAGAGACTCAGAAATACAGGGAGAGCAGAAGGTGAACCCAGGCTTGGGGGTGTGTGCATGGCATGGCCAGCCCCGAGTGACCCCAGGCAGGAAGATTTTAGAAACTTTCCCAGAGAGAGATGCACATATTTCCCYCCCACTGGTTGGAGTTTGTCCCTATAACCACTGCATGTCAGCAGCTCCAAGGAAATATCCAGCACCCCACCTATATGACTAACACATGAAAAAGTCTCCCCAAAAGAGACTCTTCCCCCCTCAAGCTGTCCCCATCACCCATCATCCAAAGACAGGCTTGCCACAAGCTACCAAATATTACCTCTAYAGCTACAAAACAAAATGCTTACGCTTCCATTTCATCCATACTGTCCCAGTGAACATGAAACTAAAATAACCACAGCAGTGTCTTGTTTGAAATGAAAATGGCAGCACTTTTTCTTCAGGAAAGTCTTTTATCATCTCCCTTTTCACCAGTGGCACCGTGACAGWGAGAATCAGTTAATGCAATCCTCACAAATCAGCACTAACCCCACAGATGCCGGGAACCTTTGACAGAAGAACTTCATACCCTGGAGGAAGTTATCTAATTCCTAAAGGTCTTTACAAGTTGGGCACTCCCTGTTGTTTCTGCACAGTAGCAGAGCAGGATTAGGGGCACGACACAGACACCACTGCAGACAGAAGTGCTGTGCTAATACCTCTCTGAAAATTATCTGTTGGCTCTGCTYAAAATGCAGAGCTCCCAGGTTAGGGAACAAACACTATTGTACTCAGATTAAATATTTTTTCCCCAAAATAAAATAAATTATGGAATAGAAGATTGATTAAATTATTTTACTTGAAACAACAAGTTGATTCCTGCAGCGCAGCTTTACCAGACTAATGAGCACAACAGCGAGGCTGAGCAGAACCCTAGCTAGGAGAAAGGAAAAAGTGGTTCAAAAACCAGTGTGACAACATGCAAATAAAACACCTCCCAGGTTTTATGCTCTGCCGTTATAATCACAGCCTTTGCTTTGAAGGATTCTATAATGCACAATTGCTTATGTATCCTTGTTTTCTCCCAAAATCAGGTTGTTTATTTTTTATGGCAGAASTATCATACAGACCATAGTATATGGATTAAAAACGCTGCATCTGTGTCTGCTTGTTGCTATTATTCTTGGCCTGTGAATATTTTAAAGCATATGCCAACTCTTTGCCTCTGAAAATCAATGAAAGTTTGGCCATTGACTTTACAGAGCTGGATCAGAACTGAAGGTCTATGCCCCCCACCCCCTTTTTAAATAAGTGGGAATTTTATAGGATAATGGTCCTGGAGCATATTGATTGGCCTCAGCCAGGCTGTGCATCGCCCTCASTGGAAACTGTAAAACCTGTAATGGGCTGAACACAATGGGGATGTGACTGACATGTGCCGAGGGCATTTGGGGCTCAGGGCTGCTCTCTGCKCAGGGTGCTGCAGCCGTGGGAGGTGTCACAAAGACACCCGGCAGGCCTGGCACTACACRCAGCACAAACATCCATAACCCGTGTCTGTTCTGTGGGCTTGGTGACCTCCATGTGCTGGGCTCTGTGCAAGGACAGCACAGGAGCTGAGTGTCCCTGCCCACACTGAGAGGACAGTGATGTGCTCACGGGACAGACAGTGCACTGCACAAAATGCTGCAGGATTCAGCAAAAGGGTGATGTGGAAATGTCAGCAGCATTTTGTCTTATTACCTTCTTCATGTATCAGTAGCACTGAATAAGGTAAGTATGGAGAGACCTTTGGGGTATTGCAGAGGTGCTGTGAGCCCTAGAGAAGTGTTGATGAACAGCCAGCCTCACCTTAAATCAGCCCCTGCCTCATCTGATAGCTAGGTATCTCTGTTTGTTGCTCTGTGCAAAGAACATTCAAATCAGAACTATTGTCCTGGAAAAAAATCTTTGTGATATTACAACTGATGATGTGAGYCCACGTCAGTGGCAGCCTCTTATTGAGCAGTGGGGGGGTTTGGATCAGGCCCTCCCCTGTGGTCATTTCCAGAGACAATTATTCTGATAGCTCCTGCTTTGCCTTCTGTCACGTAGTGCGATTGCTCTGGGGCTGGCCAGGCTACTGTGCTCTCCTGGAAGCCATTTCCCTTCACTGAACTTTGATTGTGAGGAATAGGTTATTGTCCGGGCTTTGAAAAGGAGAC
Organism: Malurus melanocephalus; assembly: GCF_030028575.1. Lineage (NCBI taxonomy): Eukaryota > Metazoa > Chordata > Aves > Passeriformes > Maluridae > Malurus > Malurus melanocephalus. The sequence continues at coordinate 281,041 of NW_026623395.1, forward strand.
TGTGCAGAACCTGTGCTGGATCGAGGCACCCACTCTTTTCACAGTCAAAATCAAAACAAAACCCTATTTTCTCCCAACATCACATGTGATTGCAAAACAATTTACCCATGGGTGTCTGTTCATCTGAATATGGGAATAAGCTGTGTGAGACTTTCTGCTAAAAACATCAYGCATTGTCTGCTGCTTCCAAGATTTCAGAGTGCACACACAGGAAATAAAATCCTAGTTTTGCAAAAATCAAAGGATCTTTTCTTTTTAACATGACTTCACCTCACTAAAAGTAATGTTTAAAGCAYGGTATTAATGAAAAGCTACTATCATATAAAAGCAAGAACACGGGTGTCAGCCAGTGTAATAATGGTAATATAAAAATCATAGAAAGTTGATGTGTGACATGTACTAGCCCTATTACACAGGCTGTGCACGCACGTGCATGATATTCAGGACACCCTCTTATCAGGTTTAATTATATTAGTACCTGCTGCTCATCTATATCCTGTATAAAAGCAGCAAGGCAACCATTAGAAATGAGCAYTGCAAGGTAAAGCAGAGAATGGAGCTCAGCAGTGGTGCCTCTCTTGCCATTTGATTTGACATGCTTGCATAAACACGGATGGGATCAGTCCTTATTGTTTTATTTTCYGTAACAAATAAACAAAAAACCTCCTAACCTGAAATAATATGATGAYAATTTTCCATGAAGGAAGAGGCTGAACTACTTATGGCTACAAAGACAGAGGAGATTGTATTAAAGGACTGTGAATCTAGACCTCTTTGTTGTGTTCGCAGGGATTTTCAGGGTGATTTAGTGTGGATTGATTTGCAGTTTATTCTGCAGCCATTGTTTGTAATGTGCTTTGCAAGCTCATGTACTCTGAACCTTAATTGTTCTAAATTAAACTATGGGGACCAGACAGAACACATTTCAATCAGAATTACAAAATATTGCACCAAATTCCTTCGGGATACATAATCTCTCACTATGTCTGCAGCGCTTGTATACATGAAGGAGGAGTGAGAAAGCATATTTAGGAAGACATTTTACTATAATTTAATTTACCCTTTTCCATTGGTAAAGCAAACAAGGACAGAGGTATTGGCAGAAACAAACGAGTGAAGTGGTTCTGAAGCTGCCGTGCTGTGGTGTTTCCTGCAGCCTGCGAAAGCATCTGCTGATGCACAATGCTCTGCACAGGGCAGGCAGAGAGGAAAACGCTGCCAGCAGCGAGTGCTGGGCACTGCCTGTGATCACAGAGGGTACAGAAGGGAATAAAAGCTTTCTTGGGCTAGCATGGGAGAAAGGAGCAATGTAACTTGCATAAATTTGAACGATTCTGAGTGAAAGAAGCTCAGATATTAGTAGGGTTGGAGCMCTTTCAAGCCCATATGCCTTTACTGAAAGAGCTCTGTAACATTTTCTTGAAAAATACCTTTGTGTATCCTTGCTAGGACTGACCTGGCTCCTGGCAAGTTGGCAGACAAGGAAAACCCCTTTTTTTCCCCTCTTATTTTTCTTCAGATAATTGCTTCCCCAGTTGAAGCTTCTCTGAAGAGCCATGATAAAGAAGTTATACATGAAGATATAATTTGGGAGAAAAACATTCAGTGAGGATAAGAAAGAGTGAGAGAATGCAGGGGTGGTGGTAAAAGCAGGAAARGATTTTGGGGAAAGGCAGATGATGCCAGTGTCAAAACCATGGCCATAAGGAAATAAGGGCTCAGGACAGCTCTGCCACCCAGAATCAGATGTCTGTCTGGCACAAAGTTCTGCTCAGGGTATCAAAGCTCTAAAAAAAGTTTTTCCTTTTCTATTCAGCACTAAAGTGGGTTTAAATTATTTAAAAACATTATTTTTGGAATTTACCATAAGAAAATGGTAAATGCTCATGTCTGAGCAAGGCAGAGAGCAGCTGCTCCAGAGCCCCGTGGATAACTCAGCATACTTGGAACAGGCTCATCACGATTTTAGGCTCTATTCTGCATTGCTGTTTGGGAGATTTGAGCTGGGACCTCCCAGCAGTTGCTCCCTCAGCAGCTTTGGGGGCAGAAGCAATGTCAGGATGCTAAGCTGCCCCACGCTGCACTTCCAGGAGCCACCTGAGCCTCCCTGGTCTGGGCAGAGGAGGAAASAGTGGTCTCCCCAACTCATGGGGTGGATGGTGTAAGATCTCCTGAGATGGTCCCAGAAYAGCAGTGAACTTCTGTGGCAGAAGTAAGGATGGAGATGAGATGAGATGAAGGACAGAGCTCGACAAACCCCGGCCTCAGCCAAGGGGTCAGGAGCTGTTTACGTGGCCAGTCCTTGAATGGCACCATGATTTTGGGATGGGAACTGAGGTCCTTTTCAAGCTCACAAGTGTCAGTGCCTCTTCCTGTCACTTGCAGTCTGGAGAAATATGGATCAACTGAACAGCAGATCGACAAGCTCTGGAAAGTCACAAGCAATTTGTCAGAGCATTTTTCTGGGAGGTCACAACRAGCACGAGCGTATTTAGGCACCGTATGTGTCCCTATTTATTGACTGCACCTGTGCTTCCATGCCGAGCCTGAAACAAACCCACTCATACTCAATTTAGCATAGCAGTCTGAATTAGTTAATTTTAGTCAGTCGGTGATTGTTATTGCTAAGATCCACCACTGTTCTGCATTGCACAGGCATTAAAATTAGTGTGAAGATTGACAGCCTTTTTCCAGAAAGAATAAAAGTATCCGCACATTCATGATGAATATAAACAGAAAGGTCAAGACTCARAACCCAGCAGTCACCTATATAGTCTCCACACAGTAGACTGTCTCATAAGGTCACAACTCATTTAAGCTCAGTGCTTCCTATGAATGCTCTGGCAGATGTACATAAGTGAATGGCTTATTTATCACCAAAGCCTCAGCTCCAATATAACTTTATTAAAAACACCGAGTTTTTACTCCTGTGTTAATTTAAACTAAGAAATTAAATTCAATRGTATTAGAAGAAATGACTCAAATGTTCAGAGTGGGATAATACTGACTGAATATACTGTTCTCAGTGCCTGCAGTGGTCTGACAGCCTCTCTCTATCAGTGATTTTCAATCTCTGCAATGTTTATGTATCTAAAATCTTCTGCTGGAGGTAGGGACCCTTATACTGAAAATTTAAACCAACTGACAAGAGAATTGCTATCCTTGCTTATCTTTTATAGTACTCTCATTCACAGCCTACAGACTCCAGGTAAAAAACACTGACTGAGKTATTTACATAGCCCTCCTTCCCACGGCACCTGAATATCCACCTCACCATGGCTTTATTTTTACTGCAACAATGTGAATAAGAAGAGCACTATTTTTTCTTATTCCACCTACCCAAAGAGCAGAGACATCAAGGGAAAGATTTGAAAAGCAGACAGAAATCAAAGATTAGCTGCCCAAATCCATCCTTATGAACCTACTTAATGTAAAGAAATCCAGTAACTCTTTTTTCACACTATCCACAGGCAGGCCAGGACTCTCAGCCTCATTTATCCTTTCCACCAGTGATTTGATCTGCTAGGTCCTTATTTACATGCTATTATTTGTTCAGCTTTGAGATTTGGCTTCTCAGCATTTCAGAGTGCAAATGAAGACAGACAAGAGGTGAATTGTAGGGAAAAAATGAGGTAAACCAGTCATTTGTAGCAGTAACAAGACTATCTCATCCAGAGATTTTAGTTTGGTGCTAAGTTAAAAAAAAATAAAAAATTTGAAGTCTTTGTTTTCAACTAGAGGCACTCTGTGCAGCTCCCTAGTCAGGCTTTGTGGGATCTCTGTTGCAAGACTGCTTCAGAAAGGTTCACCCCTGCTTTTTACCACTGGCTTATTTAGAGGGAGTCATGAATAAAGTTAAGTACATTGAGAGACTGCTATGTGCTCTGTGGTAACCAAATGAAATGGTAATTTGGTGACTTAAAAAAAAAAAAAAAGACTTCACAGTGGGTTCATCACAGAGTATCTCCTATGTGAAAAAAAACCCCCACTGTCAGAAGTGGCAGCCTTGGCACAAAAGTAAAGGCCTGGTCAGCACAGGCATGGATTTGCCCGTGCTAAACACTGCTGAAATCCCACTTCCAAAGGACATTCCCTGTGTTCAGAGTGTCAGTCCCACCCCCATTGCAAGATGCATGGGACAATCCATGGGTAAATAAAATACATGCTGATTACAGAACTGCTTCCTTTTCTTTCCTCTACTATAGCCATTGGGACAAAAAGCAAAAAATACTTTTGTGGGGAATGACTCAGCAGCTACAGTTTCTAAGTAAAGCCTATTATTTGTCAAGCAAAAATCAAAACAACTTTTTATTTGTCACTGCAGGGAGAAGAAGAAATATGATTCCTCTCTCCTGGCTCTGTAATGTCTGCTTCAGCTGTGCATTTTGTCCAGTTGTGCCTTATCGTGTTAGTGAAAGGAGCATTTCTGCTTCTTCCTTTCTTCCTTCCTTCCCTTTTCCCAATCTTTCTTTCTTTCTCTATCTCTCTTTTTTTTTTTTTTTTTTTTTTTTTTTTTTTTTTTAATACCTCCCTGCTCTTGACCTGACCTCTTGCTCACGTAACATCTGTTTTAAAATGGTCATTCCCTAGCACCATTTCTTTTGGGAAACACGTTTCTAAGCCTAAGCATACAAGTTTATAGCAGATTTCTTAGCTTACTGTGTAGTGTGTTTCCCATGTGATAGCTTCTCCTCAGGAAAGCTATTCTTTCATGCAGCCATAGCACCAGCATTGATCAGTGGAAAAGTTCAAGGCAGCAACTCATCAAGCACAGCTTCAATACTAGATTCCAGACAAGGTCTGCAATAAATAAGACCAGTAACAAAGCATCATATTTCCTCCTTACACAGAAAACCAACGGTGACACAGTTCTAAATTTCAGAATATAAGGACAATTTCTTCTCTGCATTGGAGCAAGATGAAAGCTTTTAATATAAACTATCTTTAAGTAATCATGAATTTTTAGGATGCTAGTCTTTGAAGTGTGCTAGCATATAATTTTAAATGCACAGGTTCTTACTGTAGGAGATTTTTCAGTGCCTTCCCTGACTGGGACTTTGCTGTCTGAACACSGTGATATTATTGAATATGAGTGTTCAGAATATATTATTCTGACCCCAGTGTTAGTTACTGCTTTTTATAAAATATAATAATGGTTCCAGGATTTCAACGCTAGCTAACAAAAAAAGAACAATCTAGTGCTGTAAGCAGATAGGAAAAAAATTCCAAATAGCAGTGCGATAAAAAAATATACACCCTATGAGGCCCTCACAGATTATTGCTATTGATTTCTTTCCTGGAGACGTGGAAATGTTACCAGATGGGGTGTTAGGCAGTAAGTGTGTGGGTGCAAACGCAGTTTATTGCTTGCTGTCTAGAAATCACTGAAAACCTTCACAATTCTGTTTGGCTGTGTCACATAAAAAGGTAAATTTTTTGCCCTACACCAGTCCTTACAAAAAGCTACATGACATGCCACAGCAATGAGCATACAGTAAATTTGTCTCAAAGGAAAAAAAGATCAGCRAGGGAATTAAACACACACAGATACATGCACACGCTTCCCAGGGACCGTAAAATGCCTCACTCATATTCGAGTATTTGTCCTCATCTTGGTCATATCCTTGCACTATGTTGATTTAAATTCATTTGAAAGACTAAATTGATTTATTTCATGGTTTTTCTCTTTTACYTCTGCCTGGAACATTGGGCTCTGTCCTGTATTTTATGCTTATGGAAGTGCTAATAAGATTTGCTGTAGGTTTCTAAAAGTCAGGTACTGGAGCTGGAGTATAATGCACAACTGTCTCTGACCCCCTCGGGGATGCACCCATTAAAAAAAAAAAAGGCTGACCTTCTGTCACTTTCTTCCTCCTCCCTTTTAATGATTCCTTCTATATCCTTTTGAGAAGATCTTTACAGCCCTTTGACCCCTGTTAGAACAGGAAGACTTAAACAGCTAAAAGTACCCTCAATATCAGCGGTTGCCAACAGGAGCTCAAGAGGCTTTTTAGGAAATGCCAGAAGACAATAACCTACATTTTCAATGCGTTTAGAGACAGGTCCACATTCAATATTGTATAATTCCCCTTTCGTTTGCTTTAGCACAGCACATGCACGCGCTGAGCCGAGGCCTGACAGTACAAACACACATRCCCAGGCAGCAAAGCTCCTGTTTTGGCAGCAAACCCACTTTTAATGACAAAATGACAAATCTCTGTTAATTCTGTAYGTTACGTTAGTTCCCATTCAGCCTTCAGAAGAACAAAACTGTGTGCTTTGGGAGRATCAGGTGGTTCTGGCTTTGCTCTGGCAGCAGAGTCTCCTCTGAAAATCCCGAATTGCTTTTTCTTGAGTTAAAATCCTCCACTGCCCTCGAGCCTGGCATGTGCCACTGTTTTCTGTGAGGAGAAGCAGCTCAGCAGAACCAGGTTATGGCAAGCTAAAAGCAGGCTCTGGCTGCTGTCTGTTTTTCAGGTGGCAGGGAACACTCTGGCAATCTGCAGCAGAGCAGAGCCGTGCTCACAGCTGGAGCACAGCTTTACTGAGCTCAGCCTAGGGAGCATCCGGTGGGAGGGAGCCTGGCTGGGCTGGCTGAAACAACAGCAAGATGAGCCCAAGGGGTGCCAGTGCCTCGGCAAACAATTGCTTAAGGAGGCTTGGTTGGAGAAATCAAAGAGTCTTTGTCCCTTTCTGCAATATTTAGATTCTTCTCTCTCTCTGRAAGAGCAGCCTCTTCTTCTGCCAGATCAAGTCAAGTAAAGTGTTCATCTGAGCAGAGCAGTGAGTGCCAGTACTGAGCTGAAGGTGGGGTCCTGAAGAGCCATGAAGTGATGGTGGAATGAAAATCACCCGGACTATTGCAATGGTACCATCCGATCTCATGGACATCTCACTATGTGTGTCAGCAAAGAAAATATCATTAAGCAGTGTGATGTAAACATCAGCTTTAAAATTCAGGGAAGAGTGTTTTGGGGTAACAAACAGAAAGTGAGACAAACACATTCAAATTCCCGATTCTTATTTGCATTTGCTCTTTTGGGTCACCAACTATAGGAGAAGAGCTGGTGCTGTGCTAAAATTAACCTGAGCCATCTCACTAAGRGTTTTCAAAATGTTCCCCGATACAACCAAGCCYTTTTATTGTCAATGCATCCAAAAAGGAAGGTCAAACCTGACTTAGACTGAGCAAATAAAGTCAGCAGTGGGGATGTGTAATAATATATATAATATAATAATAATATATAATGTAATATTAATATTTCAAAAAGGACAATTGAATACACTTTATTTTCTTTTGGTATCTTCCAAGACCGGTTAATGTTCATTGCTCGCAGTGCATACTAGCTTTGACAGCTCAAGCWGTTTCCTGCTAAAATGACTTAAAAGAATTTATCCTGATGCAAATGTGCCTGTGTACTGTACTGTGCAGTGGAGTTGAGCCCCCTTGGCTGCTGAGGCTGAAGTTACTCTCCTAAGCAAACAAAACAACTCTCTCTGGTCTGAGGGCATTTACAATATGGAGACTGAGCTGCCATGAATGACCTTACTGGGTCATTTGTAGGCCAACAGGCTGGGAAAATTGATGAAACTAGTCTTCATGGTAGGGMTTTGAAAGACAGTAACAAGGAGATCCCCATATGAGCGATGTCCAAGGCCTACAAAATGAATGGCCATGAATATAATTGGGCAATACCCCACATAAAGTGTGATTCTCCAGACAACGAGACACTTCATATACAATTCACTCTAAAAGAAAGGAAACCTGCTATGTGTTTGCATGATCTAATGGACAATGTAATAATAACATCCAGGCCTCGGTGTCACACTGACTAAGGATGAAACTTAGCCTAATATTTTTCATAAGGGCAGTACTTTTATGGTGGAAAAAAGTAGCAGCCCCAAGGAAGAGAAAAGAAAGAAAGGAAAGAAAGAAAGGAAAGAAAAGAAAGAAAGGAAGAAAGGAAGAAAGGAAGAAAGGAAGAAAGGAAGAAAGGAAGAAAGAAAGAAAGAAAGAAAGAAAGAAAGAAAGAAAGAAAGAAAGAAAGAAAGAAAGAAAGAAAGAAAGAAAGAGAAACAGGTAAAATTTTCCCGCAAGCTTTTTGCTGCAAATGAAAAATGAATCACAACATGGGTCTGATAAGCCTNAAGAAAGAAAGAAAGAAAGAAAGAAAGAAAGAAAGAAAGAAAGAAAGAAAGAAAGAAAGAAAGAAAGAAAGAAAGAAAGAAAGAAAGAAAGAAAGGAAAAGGTAAAATTATCCTGCAAGCTTCTTGCTGCAAATGAAAAATGAATCACAACATGGGTCTGATAAGCCTTGTGGGCCAAAACAAAGCACAGCCGAGTCCCCAGCTCTTGCTTTGTCCTCTCTGAGTCACTGTGTCCCTTGGGGACCAATTGAGCAGCTCTCAGTCCTTTTGCCTGGTGGCCTGTCATGGAGTCTGTTTGACTATAACTCACAGCTGCTCTTTCAAAAACATTTATTTTTGTTTGTTTCAATGTATTTCATACACACATGTGCACACACACACACACACACACACACACACACACGTATCCACACACACACATAGATACAAAAGCCTGGCCCTGTTTTTTCAAGAAGCCTGGAGTGCCCAGGCGTTTCATTGTTTTTCATGCATTAGCTTTGGAGGACTTCAGGTGCAGAAGAGTATTTATTTATGGATTAGATTGACAGAGTGCTCCCYAGAAGTGCTCCAGATTCATCTCTGTTGAACTCGGTGCACTTACTCTGAGGTCCCAATCCTGCAGAGCAAAGGGAACCCACTCCAGTGATGTTCTCAGCCCAGATGTTAAAGCTAAGAATATGTTTAAAGTGTTTGGGGATTGAAGCTCCAACCTCTAAATATCACATGAAAATAAATGCCCTAYGATTCTCACCAGCTCCTGAAGCTGTAAATCTTTTAAGTTTATCATGAAATATTAAATAAATAAAGCCAACACTACGGTGAAGAATGAATCTGATACTCAAGTCAGACCTTACAGCCAGCAATCTTCATAGAGTGCATATTCACATAACCTGTAGAAATTAYAKTATTTAGGCATATTAMAAAGCTCTTGATACCATAAAAAAGYAGGAATGTTCTCTCAGTTTGCATCAGTGCTTAACTAACCAAGAGCCCCCAAATCTTAATTTTCTACTAAGTACATAAATCTCCTGCATCAGACAGACCAGACTTCATGTTAGCAAAAAGGCCTCAGCAGAAGCAGTCAGTACCTTGTAATCGCAGTSGCTGGTTAATGAAATCCTTCCTTCAAAGGAGTGATTTTAGAATTCTGCAATAGCCAATGAAAATTACATGCAAACATTATGGTCATTTGTTATCATTATAAATTGTGATAATGTCATGGCTGACTTACAAAGATGATGACCTGAAAGGCCATGACATTATGACATTACATTTTATCAATAATGAAAAATTGCTTCTTTTGCATGATTGTAGCRGAGGTGAGCCAGGACCCTGAAGGCTGCTGGCTCCTGCAGACCAGCCTSAGCTCCAGAGAGGAAAACAGACCAATAAAGAAATACTTGGGGAAAATAAACCAATCAACCAACTGCAGCAAGACTAGAGATATAGATAAAGAATACAGAGTATATTTACCTCATGATATTTAATTTGAATTTCTGAAGGCCTGGATGATTTATGATATCTCAAAAACAACACAGAGGAGATTCACCCAATACCAGGAGCTTACAAAAGCCTCTTTCTAGTAYTTAGCTGGCACACTGAAAGCCTTGGAGACCAATGAAACCCTTAAAGGGGAGTTCAGTGTTTTCAGTTGTCAGCATTAACTGACAATTCTGTTTTAGCTCTTTTCTAATCCAGCCTCCCTTTCCACTGCCCAGAGTGCCCCTCTACCACACAGCCCGGACAAACACCTTCAAGCTGGATCTCAGAGATACACRGGACCCTCAACTGCCTGCCAGAGASAGAGCTGSCATGAGCAGGATGTTATTCAAGGAAAACAGCTCAGCTATTATAATTGGTACATGTGCTTTAACTCGACAGCTACTCCAAAAAGCTGGAGTCTTGCAGGAGATGCAGTTCTGCCATGCACAGACACGTGATTTCTCCTAACTCTACTGAAAATTCAGCTCTCRGGCACCTCTGGGTGGTATATTTACCTGGATGAGTATTTACCTCTGAACAAATGCATAAAGTTGAGCCTCYAGTCTCATCTTTTGCATGGCAGAGTTAAACATCCTGAAGAATTGCAGGAAACGTGGTGACCTCCACCTACTTTTCAGCACACTGTGAGGCCCAGACCACTCATGGGTACAGCAGGATCCCTTCTGCATGCTTCCCCCACTGCCTCTATTCCTGGAGCACAATAAATATCTGTACAGCAAAATACAGAGTCCCTCTGCTCAGGTACAGCTGGCCTTGACACACTCTGCAAGGGGGAGAGTGTTGGACAGCCTCAGCACAGCCACATGCTATTTTCCCGGACCAGGGAACAAAGTGGTGACTCAGAGACTCACTAAACTGCTAAAATCCTCTGTGCAACTGGCTCCTGCACCCCTGCCTCCTGTGGGCTCCACTGTGCGAGCACCAGGTTCATAGCAGGATCTCTTACCAGCTTCCCCAAGTTCACAGCAGGATCTCTTACCAGCTTCCCCATGTGCCACCATCGCCGCCCCTGAGCAAACAGATGGGCTTTGCCCTGTGCCAGTGCTCTCACAAGCAGCAGAGGCTGCACACTGCTCACTTTGGAGTGAATAGGGGCTATCACCTGAGTTCAGACCCAACTCCAAATTTCTCCAGCTCTGGAGGCAGTGGGGGGCACATTTAACAAGCAAAGCTGCCTGCCTTGCAGCATCCCCTGCGTGCTGCTGGTGGGACAGGGCTGTGCTGCTCTGTAAGGGCAGTGCATTAATACTGCAGAGATGCCTGTGTGTAAAAATGTGTGCTCACTGTAATTGTTTTTAGAACATCAGCCAAAACACCRTTGTGTATTTGGAGCAATATTTATGAGGACAGTTTTATGGTGAATATGAAAAGAAATGCCTGTAGTGGTTCTCTTAYATACTACAATATGTAGAAAAAGGAAAGTTGATCATTTTACTTTGCGGGTGTGTCAAGACTGTAATGTTTCTAGCAGGTCTATGTGGGGATAGTTTCTCAGTAAATCAACACATAGCTTTTTGGTGTTTTTTTTTTTTTTTTTTTGAAAAATATAATTAAAAAAACTTGTAAGCACTGTGGTACCTTGCCTGTTCTCAGCTGCATTTATTCTCAATGGCAGTAGAGAGGCAAATACACATACACCACAGGCTGACTTCCTAAATTAAAGRCTAGAGAATATCTAAAGTCTTGACAATTGGGATGCAAAGTACATTTTGTTTTAACTTTTGTCCAGGTATTTATGACAGGAATGTAGAAGAGCTATCTCTTTGATGCCTCTCAGTAATAGCCCCTGTACCAGTTCTCTTGATGCCACAGTTTGGAGTGATTTTTTGTGGAAAATAAAAGCAGCAGCACCTGATACCTGAAAATTACAGAAATTTCCTTAATTCTAGCAAAAAAGGATGGCGGYAGCAGAAATACAACACAGCTGCTTGCCAGCACATGGGGCAGAAGCAGAGAAAGGCTTGACCAGTTTTCACCTAAGAGGTTCACTTTTTGTGTGCATATGGGCTTCTKCTGGTGGTGTGAAATCCCAGGGCATCAGCCAAGATGTATTGCTTAATGTTCTCTGCTTTTCAAAGGTTCAGTAAGCAAAACGGGTTATCCTGAGCAAGCTGCTATGACCATGACAGGAGCAAAACACCTCTGTGTATAAATTTGAAACCTTTAACCTCCTAACTGTCAAATTTCAATATTTCTGGTCACAGTGTTAAATGCACCCTAGCATTTTTATTGAAAGAGTTTTCAGTGTATCTGGATGGAAAAATCAAAGTTTCCTTTTATATTTACACACTGTTAGTAAGTTGTTAAGAGAAGAATAAAACAAGGTGGCTGCCAGCAATRTTTTGTGTTAGTGTAAGCTTTACAGTTTCAGCATAATAAAACAGCATCACTATTTTCTTTGTAACCTGTGACGTACACTCTAAATAACTTATTGTTATTGCTGCTCKAATATACACCACATCTTACTAATGATAAACAGACAGCACCATGGTGAGGCTGCAGCCTGAATTAGACAGAAAGGAATAGAGGAAAAGAAAATCTTCAATGAAATCTAGTTTCCAAGTCCTTCAAATATCAGTGCTTATCTTAACCATTCACTTTTAGTTGGTATTTTTTGCCCTTGCACATACAATGAGTGTGCCCTACACTGACAGACACAGTGATATTACAGTGCCCTGCCCAGACATGCCCTTATGTTTTGGTATCTTTTCCTGCTTTGTCCATTTTTGTGGATGAATCCTCTATCATTCCATCACAAAGACCTTTATGACAGCAGACGGGAGAAARAAATAATGGCTTCAGAAAGCCATTTTCCCTTCAAACAGTAAGTAAATATTATCAGAGATATGTGTGACAGTGATGGAGAAACCCGACATGGAGCTATTCCTTCCAGGGGAGTCACTTGGCTCCTGCTCCCTTCAGCGCAGCCACCACAGCAGCTTCAGCAGGGAATGTTGAGGATGACATTTATGAAGCCTCTTCAAGGTAAAACCCTGTGAAATGTCACCACTGCCAGCAGTTCTGGCAGCAGGGTCTGTTCCCCAGGAGCCCAGCCTGTCCCAGTGCAGCCATGGAATGCTGAGCAGCCCCCCCAGGACTGCCTGTCCTGTGCTCCTAAGCCACCTACAAGTCAGGATTGAACACTTATCGTTAAGCCCTGCTGCCAAGAAGAAAATTTATTTTGGGGCAATGAGAGGATTACAACCCAGCTTCTGATCTGCCATGATCCTGTTTTACACCGGGGTGACTGCTGGCTCGAGTTAAGTTACTGTGCTTTATGTGGAGTAGATGTAATCAGAACAAGGCTTTAAGCACCTATTTCTTCYACAGAAGTGTCTCTGGCTCACAAGGACAACAGGGTGGCAGTACCAGCATCTCTCTTGGGACGGGAGAGCACAGACCTGTTACTAAATGGCCTAGATTTTTTCAGACATGGAAGCAACAAAACTCAGCACTTTTGGAGGGGAACATTTTCTTGAGTTGACAACGCAGATATTTTGTGTGTAGTGAATGCAGAGAGAGCCCTGAGTGCCCCAACTCTGGACTCATGCTCCTCCTCCCATCCTAACTAAACCATCATGGGCAYTTCTGCCYGCAAGCAAGAAGGATCACCTRCATGCTCTGTGTGTCTAAAGCTTGRTMCTCTCAGCTCCACATGGATACAGCAATGTGCAGTCAGGGTCTGCCTGCAGCCTCACTGGGATTCCCAGCAGTCAGACCTCTAAGGAAAAGGGCAGCAGAGGACAGCAAAGCAGCCAATTCTCCWCTGTTAAATGTAGAAGATGTTACTTGGGGTGGGTGAGGAGTGCTCCCTTCCTCCTTGGCTGGGTGCAGCAGGGCTCCATCACCTCCATCTGCTCTTCCCTGTGTCCCCCAGGATACTGTGCTTCTCCCTGAGACACATTCATCTGAGCTGGGGGAGGCTCCAAATGCAGCAGGGTGTCTTTACTGGTGAGCAGTTTTAGCTGAGTGCATTTCTCAAGGCTGTCTCAYGTGTCTGGAAGCTCAGTTCTGGCCAGGGGCCATGGCATGGGAGGTCAGTGATACTCAGGAGAGCCCTGAGCACMGGAATCACTCACACTGAACAGCTTTACAGGAGCCCTGCAAGGGCACAGCCAAGCCATCCTGCCCACACAGACACAAAGTCCCCACCTGCTTCTCTGGGGGAAGGTGTTTTTGATTTATTTCRAGGAGGCACATTGCTGACAGCTGGGGAAAGGTGTCTCACTGCCCTTTGACCTGTGACTCTGCTTGAAGAAAATGGGATGTCAAAATGCTCCTGTTTTGGAGATGAAGTCAGCAGCAGCTACTGGCATCAGGATATTTAGACACGCCTGTTAAACTAGAGATGATTTCCATAGCATTGATAGAAAAAGGTGAAATTGTGGCATTGCACCTATATCCACCCCATTTTACATGGAGTTATCAACAGCTCAGGGAGCTCCTGCCTGCTGGGGTGGGAYCTGCTTCACTTCTCTACCCATCCCTGATGGTGCCTGCAGTTTGGCCAGGAAATACTTGCAGCCTTATTGGATTTCACACAGTCCAAATGTCACTGCAACCAGAAAATCAACAYTTCTGCTATTCTGACCAGAAAATAAAGGCTGGCGAGTTATGCTCTTAGTCTCATAAAATACAGAGAGATCACAGACCAAAAAAAATAATACAAAATACAAAGAAAGTGTGGTTCTGTCCACATGATACACAAGGGCCATACAGTCCTAATGAAAYGCCCTATTCAAAAAGGTATTTGGAGCTCTTATCACACTTAGGAACTTGCTTAAAATGTTTCTGGATTTATCTGAAATCCATTGCTAATTGTGATTGGTTTAGTCTGACAAAATGCAGGAAACAGAGCATGAAGAAAGTCCTTGGTTTAGCAACACTTCCTAAATGTATTGTGACAATGAAAAATAAACTTCATAAATGGTTGCCCAGTACCTATTTATTTACTATGAGTTATAATGAAATCCAGGCCTYTCAGTCCTAAAAGAGCCTTCACCACAAAACACACCCACTTGCTGAAGGCAGCATTGCAAACAAGTGTGAGTATTTCCCAGGTAGGAAAATGTGTGCCAGTGGTGAGGGCCCTGCTGGGAGGAAAAGCACTTTATGTGTGTACCACACTTTGCCACCATGACAGGGTGACACTGGAAGGGCAGTGAAGCTCTGTGTGCCTTCTGCTCACTGTGTGGAAAGCAGCAGCACGGAGGGGTTTCCACCCAGTTCCTGACTTTGTGCTTTTCCAGGGACACAACTCYGTCTGCTGCCACTCTTGTTTTCAAAACATACAATAATATCTGTTTGGTCAAATAACAATCAAATACTATAATTTTAACCATGAAATCAATAGTCATGAAAATGGCCCCAGCTCATTATAGCTCTCTTGGGAAGTTTTCAAATAGATAAGGATAACRGCAGAACATTGAAGCTAGACTGGATCAAGTACTAATTGCAAAAAAAATGCAGAACAATTTTGCATCTAAATGTAGGAATATTTCTCAGTTATGACTGTGAAATAACATTCCCTTTTTTGCAAATATTTCGGTGAATGCTTGCGTGTTTCTCAAGGTATTCCTTAGTTTCTAAGTGGGATCTTCAGCTTCAGCTCAAATGGTTGCTTGGTTCATTTGCTTGTCATGGCTAAAAACTTCATTATACAGTGGAAGGCAAAGAACAAAACCATGTTTGTGTTGTGTAACCAGCACAAACACAGCTAAGCCAAATCCCCATATCCAGTGGGCATTGGGCCAAAGACACAACCAGTAAAAGAATAGTTGGAGCAAGCAGCCCAAGGACAAGCTGAGCCTGAAATTTATATAAACTMTTAAGAAAACATTCAGGAATAACCACTTCCCTTCTGTGCATTTCCAAAGATGCTGAGCAGCTCACAGTTTCTATGGCAAAGAAACACTACATAACAGAATGTTGCATGTTCTGTAACATTAAAGCCACCTGAACTTAGAAGAGGAAGGGTGCCTGTCTGCAGTGGCCTTGTGATTGCTGGGAGTTCCTTCAGCATCCCCTTAAATCACTGGCATTCAGCTCATTTGTGCCACTTGTATTCAGTTGTTGACTATGTGATTGGATTTACCATTTAGAGCCATTACCGTGTGTCATGAACTTTCTCAATCTGAAATGCGAGAATCTTCTCTTGAATACAGGGCTGCTGAGAGGGAGGTATCATGGGGCAGGTCCCTGGGGATCTGGGGAGGGGAAGGAGGTGGAGAGATATGAGGAGCTCTCCTGGCATCACTTCCTTCTCTTCCTCCTCCCACCTCATTGYTGCCTTCATTCTCCACTGCCCTGCTGTGTGTCATTCCCTTCCCATCCACATAAGGGGCCCTGTGCCATCCAGGGTGAAGAAAGGGACCTACAGGGTGCACCAGCAGTTTTCCATACAAGGATGGATAAAAGTTGTGTTTATCACCAGCCAGAGTTTTCTGYCTTGAAGCTGAAAAATTAAGAATATCATTTCTCTCTGTTCATGACCCATTTCCCCGCTCTGTAGCAACATTAGCAACAAGAAAATCCTATCTGCAGAGGAGATTTCTGGGCTTGATTAATGCTGTTCGTCAGTTCAGCTGGGCAGAGCAGGGCTGTGTGACAGCAAGATCGGAGCACAATCCTTCAGGCGAGGCTGAAAGGGCTGTAAACAAGCTATGAAAGTTTAATGACATTCAAATATCTGAATGACTCCTCAAATGGTATAGTGGTTAGGAATTGTCCTGTATGGCTTTTCTAAAGAATTCACAGGGTTAATGACTAAAGAATGGAGTTCTGGTAATCAATATAGTCCTCTGGCTCTATTGATTGGAATCGCCTGCTTATTTTGCAGCTAAGATTTTTTAGCCCATTCAGAACAAAGACACCCTAGGGGACTGTTAAGTAAATAGGCATTTAAGACTTTTTCGTTGCTAAGAAAGTAGTTAATTATTATTAGTGCTTAAAAGTCTCAATTTAGACWGAACAACCCCATGAACATCATAATTTTGCTAGTTTTCTGTGTGTTTTATGCAAATGCACATGTATTGGCAGCTGTTTAGGGGCGTGCACCTATTGGGCTGGACAAGGTGCTGAGGGAAGCTCCAAACCAGGAAGGRCTGAAGGCACTGAGTAGCTTTGCAGGGACCTTTACGCAGAAAAGGATCGGGTCCCCAGACAGTTTCAGGGTTTGCAGGGTGAGAACTTCCAAAAAACATTAATATGCCAGGGAATCCTTGTTGATCTTTTKCTGAAAGATGGCATCCACAGAGGAATATGAGTGCTTCGAAAGGGAGTTGTGCTTTACATGTGCAATGCTCTTCCAAAGAGAAAGCCCTTCACACATCAAGCAGCTTTCTATTTTGTCACATATGTAAAGACTTTCTGCTGATGTCACTSTTTCCGAGGCCAAAGGTGCAGAGGATCATCAAACCACCTAAGGCAGCWGCCAGGACAGAGGACACTGTGGCAGAGCAGGGAACAACACAAGTGAATGCTCCTTMTTTGGTGAGCAGCATGGCCTAAGCCTCTGAAAGCAGCTGGGAGCTGACTGCATTCCCTTTGGCAGATTGCAGAGAGCAGGGGAAACTCAAGTTACACATCTCTAATGAAGAGTGTGAACTGCTCAGTTGAACAGAGCCTGCCCTGGCTTGCAGTACTTCCCCAGCCCTACAGTCCAGCTGAGATGTCTCCTGCACAACCAGCTGCAAATTCAGCCCCACACTTGGCCTTCAGGTCACCCAAAGKGACAGCCCCTGCCAGATTTCTGACATTTTCAGAGTAGAGCTGGAATCATTATAACTAACATTCTTTTCTTACAGTCACACAAATTTAACTTTGCTTTTTTGTCCTTTTAAAAAGGAGCTGCTCCTCGCTGACAGAASAAGGAGAGCAGAATGGTGCTTCCCCTCTGGATGGCCGATAATGGTGCAGCTGCTTTGCATTTTGGTGCCACTCCATTTTCCTTTGCTCTCTGCTTGTTCAACCGTTTTTGCTTGTYACACTTAAAGCTGTGAACACAGTGGATCAAAGACATCCATTTGGGGCTCAAACATAGCTGATCTTTTCCATCCCACTTAAAARTTAATTAGCATAGCTGCTTGCTCATATAGGCATTTGATAAAAACACAGATCATGCACCAGTCAACAAGCACTTATGAAGCAGCTGAGACATTAAGAAAACATTACATTTCGTGTATGATCCAATTAACAGCTTTTCCCCCGACAATGATTTCTTACATGCTTAGGCTATTATAYACAATTTGGTAATATGTGGAAGTATTCATCATGCTTGCATTCCCTGACACTAATCCTGTTTGTAGATTCTCCTCGCTTTYCCCTTCCTAGAATTTAGAGTGGAGATTCTTGACTGCAGCCTGTACAGAGCAATGGCTGGATTTTAGCCATAAGTGATGTCACAAATCCATAAAGCGATAGATAGAGGCAGAAGGGCATCTCTGTTCATAGTTTWACACACATCGTAATTTTATTTCTGCCTTGTACAACTAAACCCCCTGTACCTCTGTAAGTGTGACTCTCCAGCCTTGGTGGACTGCTTACCAGCACTTGATAACCTCCATTCCTTATCTTGCCTAGCTTCTAACTGAGATGTCCAAAAGAGAAATTCTGAATCTGAATTTTAAATCTCAATGCAAATCTCCTGCTGTTAAGAATCCTGGCAAGTGAATTTTGAAGGTTTAAATGCACMCAAAGAGCAGTCTCTCATTTTGGTTACTGTTGAGGTCTATCCTTCATCTGCATCAGGAGCACCAGCAAGCAAAAATTTAAATGAATTTTCCGGGAAAAGTTTACTTAGAATATTTATGACAACTGCACAGTGATGGGTGCAAGAGCTGAAAATCATTGCAAGTCTAATACAGAGGAGCATGAGACAGATTAACATTTTGCAGGATTTGAGATGGTTTRCAGCTGATTTCAGACCAGTTGCAGAGCCTTCTTTGCTATAGCTTTACTGAACACTGTAAGGCTGGAGTTGGACAAAATGGGAGGTAGAGAAAGTAATGGGTTTCTCAAGGGTTTCTGAACCTTAGGGGAGAATTGCCTTGGGAAGACAAATGGGAGGGAKCTATCCCTGAGTTTGTTTCCACTGTGGAACAATCTTAAAAATTACAAATGAAAGCCACATAGCACTTCATATAACACAGTGAATAACACAGATTCAAWCATACTGTAAACTTCAGAGAAATTTTTTTGCGAAAATTACTGCACTATTTGGGATGGAGAAAGGAATTCTTAGTGGCCTTTCAGTAGCATTTCAGGTTGAATAAGACACTGAATTTGACCCAAAAAGGTTTTTGTTTGTTTTTAGAATTATTCTAGATCATCAGTGAAGAAAAATAATCTGATTTGTTATGCAGTGTAAAGACCTATTGTGCATTGCCAGGAATACGATTGTGAAGAAATAGCTGTTAACCAGCGCACATTGATATAAAATGTGTAGCCATTAAGAAAGGAGAAAAAGGAAGGTCCAAAGCTAGGAAATTAATGTAATGTTGCCCAAGGGCTACATTCAAATATATTTATTTTTTTAATTTGCAGTTTTAACTTTGCTGAATCCATCTGTTATTTTCCCATGTGAATGCTCCTCTCCTTCACTCTTTTTATTCTCTGGCTATCTTTTCCTTCTTTCCTTCTCTCTCTTTTTTTAAAAAAAAAAAAAAAAATTTTGGCTAACTTCTCAGTAACAGTTCCCTGAAGTGTGGACTCACAGAACATTTTGGGTTGCCAGGTAAGGTGATGTTTATGCTGGCACCCTGTAGAAGTTTGRGCTTTACCTTTGCAGGCAAACTGTCTGACAGAGGAAACTGTCCAGTGAAGAAGGACACAAGGATTATCTGCGGAGTCTTTTGGCGCAAATTATTATGAAAGTACCATGAAAAGCTGAGAAAAGGCACAAGTCACTGTTTTTTTTCAAGGATGAAAGCATTGACATCCCTGCTGATGAGTTGGGTTCAATTTATTATGTTAAGTCATGAGGAAAAAAACAAATAAGAGAAAGCATATTCCCCAGAATATGGGGAAATCTTTACCATGTGGTTCTGTCTTCTCTTTTCTAAGATGACTGGTCTGRGTTCCTTAATTGATTCTGTTATAGGAAATGACATTTGCCTGAGAATTTGTCAAGGTGCTCCCKTTTAATGAAATGCTGAAGCCCCATGTCAGTGCAGCCAGACTGGGACACCTCTAACAGCCTGTGTCAGTGAGTATCAAATGGACTGACCCATTCCTGCAGATGACATAAAAATCATGGCTGTTTTTATTTTGCATTGAAAATAGTGTTGAGTTGTGTAGGACCAAAGTTCTCTTCCAGGCCCTGCCAGAGATTCACTGTGTGACTTTACTCTGTCCCCACACTCTTTTTTACTTCTAGATTTCCTTCTGCATAATGGGAACAATAACATTCTGAAAGAAACCCTTCAACATCCCTTCCAAAAAAGCARTAACACACATCATGGAGAAGTATGTGACAGAAGGTGCTTTTTTTTTTTTTTTCACTGGAAATGTCCCTCTCCAGGATATATGCAAAAGGTATCTTTATAGTTCGGTTATTTACCATGGTGTTTATGAATTACAGAGAACTCATACCTTGGTATTCAGAGTAATGCAACGTATTTACTAGAAATCCACCTAAGCAATTACTTTTCTGATCTGTTGCCAGATTCCTTTCATATCAGCTGCAGCAGCTTGCAAAAACCTAACAAATAGCATTTTACATAGGCTTGTAGTCTATATTCAGTTTTATCTGATTATTTTTAGCACAGTGATTTGAGAATCCAAATTACAGCTAAGAAAATGGAAAATTCATTTTCCAACAATGCCTTAAGCTTCACTAGCATTTTAGAGTAGAACATTTCTGTGATGGCCTTTGATTCAATCCAGGCTGAACGAAAGACATTTCATCACCACAGAATGCATTTCTTTATTTGCCTTGGATCTATGATTCTGTCAGTATTGAGAGAAAAGAAAAATCAATGCTGCACTATAAACCTCGGGCAGCCCCTGGCCAACGTGGTCAGCATGGTGTGAGCAAAGGAAATGGCAGGGGAAAAAAATTGACCGCTCAGCAATAGTGTGGCACAGTAACGGACAAAGCTCTGGGCTAATAACAGCTTGCAATTACACATGGAAAGCCAAAGCTTGTAGGGCATTCAGTACGAAGGGGATGTAATACAATTTATTGAACCACCGGTTAGAGTTCTGCAGCTTCTCAATAAAAAAAAAAGGGCTGTGGACCTGTACTGCTTAAAAGACAGACTTATATGGTGCCAGCAGGGGAAGGAGACTTGAAGAAAGCAGAAAGCCCTTCCTTTTTATGTCTTGGATAGTGAGCAAGTGGGAGAATGCAGCCTATTTATGCTTTCTAAAAATACACTGGCGAGGCTTAAAGGGCCAGCCCTGCTGCTAGTGCCCGGCTGCCTCCACGGCTGCTGCACACACACACCCCCTCCCCAAGCCACACACATCCAGGCTCTGCATTTTAATTCCTTATTCATACTGCACCTATGCTGACAGCACACTGTACAGCCTGCCACTCTGAAAAAGGGGAAAAGCAGCATGACAGAAAGCTTTACTCTGGTATGRTTATTTATCTGAGAGAAGCAAAGTGTTTCTGCAGCAGAGTATAACATTAAAATATGAGTTAACTAGAAGGGAGAATCTTGAACTTAGAAGAGGAATCATTGACAAACATGTTCTTGAACAGACAGAAATTAAAACTTTTGACTAAAAGCCTGTGTTTTATGGTGATCAAAGGAGGTGGGAGCATGTTTGTGTAGGTCTGGCTGCAGTAGTGAAGGTCAGCACTACACACTGAGGCCAACTCCCTCCTGCCCACCCCCAGTGCCCTTTACCAGGTGGGACAGTGGGGACACTGGGGCCACAGGTGAAGCACAGCCCCAGTCCCAGCCCCCTGCTCCACTGGGCTTTGTGCATCCACCAAGAAGGAGTGGACTGTGTCAGGGGTAAATGGCTAAGGACCATTCTTGGGGAAATACACACCAACATATGGTGTGCAGGTTGCAATATTGGTACTGTTTTCAGGGATAAATTATGCTCTTCAGATGGTGCTGAAAAGTTTTGTCACTCAACTGCATGAAAACAGGATGTGCCAAGTATTGCCCAGTGTGGGCTGAAGCCCTGGTGCTGGCAGGGCTGGGCTCAGCAGAGAGCTTGCCTTGGAGAAACCTCTGCATGATCCCAGACTTGGATCTCTTTCTGCCCATGTTTGTTTTGCATAAATGCACATTTACCAGATGTCTCTTAGCATCAGTTTTCTGCAGTTGATATAATTGCTGTCAAACCAGTAGCAGGTTGCTCAAAGCCCTGATTTAGACATAGGATTCACCTTTYCCCCCAAGCTAGCACAATAAAACAGCAATTTTAATATCCAGCATCAGATCCTGCACKTCTGTGGGACCCCAATCTTTGCAGAGCCACAGGGGCCTCGCAATTGCCTGACCTCATTTGTATGTATTGCTAAGAAACATTGTTTCTTAAAATTTTGGCAAATGTTGAATTCCTTAGTACTCCARTGATGTGGTGAGGTGTGCCTTGAAAACAGCTGAAACCACAGACACAATGTGTCTGGTTATTTTGTGTTCTTAATTGAWGTGAAGCCCTCCTCACAATGTAATATAGCTACAAGATTCCTCATCCCCAGTAATAATTAASAGAGACAGATTTCCCTCTATTGTGACCAGAGGAACCAAGCAACGAGTACATCTGTGGGGCACTATCCCAGCACGTATCTGGCCCAGAGATACTTTTGTTTAATCTGAAATGTAATTTCTAGAATCCCAGCCTAAACATTTCACCCTTTCATATTTCCATGTCAGCCTCTTCTCTCAGTGCAATTTRTGGCTCCGATGGCTCCTCTAGGTTTCCCAGGCACAGGAGGCAGGCTGCTGCCAGCACATCACCTTCCACACCAAAACACCACAATTACCGCACGGGAGGACACGGTGCATCTCCTGCGGCAATTCCGGCAGGGTCCCCGGTAACTCTGYTCGCCGTGCAATGGGAACAGCCCTGCCCAAGCACTGCCGCCGCTCAGCAAATCCCTCTCCCGTTATTGTAATTAAGTCCTTCTACACGACACGGCGCAAGGGATAAGGGATTAGCGTTTGAGACGTGAGGAACTCGCCGGAGTGAGGTGGTGCCGGGCGCGGGGGCTGCGGGCAGCAGCGGCATCCCTGACAGAGGGAGCCCCTCGGCAGCGGCTGCTCCTGGCACTCCCAGCCAGGGGGGAGGAGGATGCGAGCGCTGACCATTCCCAATGTCACCTGCAGAGAGCCATTAGCCCGCTCAGCCCTCTATTCCTACATGCTGAATCAAATTAATCTAACAAAAACAGATGACCTGTTAGCTCAGCCTGCCTTACAGCAAAGTCAAACGGGAGCGAGGGGCAGCGGCAGCGAGAGAGGCGGGGAGGGACCGCGCTGTCCCCTCGCTGTGGCCTCCCGCCGATGTCGCTCCGTCTCGGGCTGTCACAGCCACGCACCTCGGCCACCTCTCCCTTTGCAGCCACACTGAGCCTCTCTCGTCTACCTTGGTCTGGCTCTGTGCTACCCCCTCCATTACACACGTCCGCACACACACACACACACACACACAGAGCTGCTGACCTAGAGGTGTTAGCCACTCCGCAGCTGCCGTTCTTCTCACATTAATCTATAGGAATCAATGGACATTTCATTAGAGTAATCAAGTGTGGATGCATCCCGCATTTATATCCCGCACCTCCCCCCTCCCCCCAGCTGCTTTCACAGGCTAATTGGTTCTACAGCAAAGACTATGTGGATATTTTTCCCTACAGATGAGTGTCAAGAGCAGTTTTTTTACTGCTGGTTGAAATACCTATCAATAGAGAGGTAGTATAAAAGCCTTCACCCATCAGGCCGTGTTGCTGATGCTAATACATTATGCACTCTCTGTTCTCACACWCTCAACTCTTTCCTTTACCCCTTTTTCCCATCCTACTGAGTCATTTATGCTGACTTCCGTAAGAGAATTAATCCATTGCATTTTCCTTAAAAAAAATTGCAATTAATACTTCTCTATCAGATCACAACACATTGAGAGAATTTCTCACACAATTATATTTCATTAACAAACGTTTTGTTTTCAGTCACATCTCTTCATCTTGCTCACTGTGATATAATTTCACCAGGTATTTTGTGGTTTGTGTGCAGTTGGTATACAATGACCCCTCGAGAAAGGCAGCAGCATTGTGTTCTGCACCCTTTGCTGCCTGGGAGGGGATGCTCTCCCTCTCTGCTCAACTCTGCAAAGACAGCAGAGCTTTARCAGGACTTAGGGGATGCTGAGAAAGGTCCCAAGAGTTGCTGTCCCTAAAATGGGTGTGCGACAGGAGGCTGCTGACCAAGTGGAGTCCTTACAGTTGGGGGACCAGGGGCTTCATTCAGATCATCTTTTTGAGGCCACAAGAAAATGTGCTAATACTTGTCTGAGCAAAAAGTTTGAGAGTGAAATTTTTCATCAGATCACAGGCTTTTCATTCAAAAATAATTTGAAAACCTTTCACAGGAAGGTGGACACCTAACAACACATTTAAAATGTACAGAAGCTCCAGAAATGCCATTGTGGAGAGGAAGGCAGACAGTGGCTCAGGGGACTGTTCTTGGGGTTAAGGTGCCTCCTGAGAAGGACTGCTGGGTCTTGTTGGATAAAAGCTCTGCACAGTCACCCTCCACTGCAGCACAGGTGAGGGTTATGTGGAAATTCATCGTGCTGCACTGTCACCCTACACAATGCATGGCCAGGGGAACCTCCAAGGAGGAGGGCAGGAACTCAGAAAGCAACAGGGCTGGGAGTTTTGTCTTCCCCTAAAGTTGCAACTAAACTTTTCTCTCTTGGTAATTGTATTTAATGATCAGAAAAATGAGTTGAATTTTAAAAAATCACTAATTTGCAATRAAGGTTATGGTTCTGGTATGGTATCTTTCAAGTCATGTCAGACCTGAAAAAAAACCCTATATGATCTAAGCAGAAAAGCACTTGAGCACAAGAGTTTCAAGGAAAAAAAAAATAAACCCCCCAAACCCTTTCTTCTTCATGGCATTTTAAGAACTGCTAGCATGAGTTACATGGGTTTACCCTAGGTGAAAGTACAGCCCCATTGGCTGCTGGTGCTACAACATATGTGGATATATTGCAGGGATGTGGAATTTCTTCTACCTTCATGATTTTTCCAATATGGCATGCAATTTTCAGTTTTGTTTAATGAATACTATATAGGTTTTTAGGGTTTTTTTTTTT